>NC_064303.1:85799624-86099624 GCF_023373825.1 Bactrocera dorsalis
ATCCGAAGTTAATGTTTTTCTTGCTTTAAATATATTTTCTGTAAATTTGCTGATTTTGTGCACTGAAACGTCAATTTGATTCAAAAGCCACAAATAAGTCTGTGTGCATAATTTCATTGGGTACTGAAGTTATCAGTCACATCCTTTTATTTTTAAAGTTTTAAACAAAAACATTGTATTATTCAATTATTAAAAACGAATACAATAATATTTAACAAGAACTTTTGTATTGTGTTTTGAAGAATTAAAACTGCAATTTACTTATATATAAGTATGTGTATTTACATAGCTAGTTCAGGTTAAAACTTCAGCATCAGCTGCCGTTGTTATGTCAACTGTCTCCACTTCATCTGAGTCAGGTTCATCGTCAGAACCTAAGTATTGAAAGGAAGAAAATTGAAATATAAATTTTACGTCTTACAAATTTTCAAAGTTCTTTTAGTACTTGGAAAGAATAAGCCCACTATGAAGTCAAAGAGGCCGCCTAACAGATCAAAAAACATGTCTAATATAAATAAATCCGGATTTTATGCGTTGGCAAGCTAAAAGCACTGGATAACTAACTATTACTAAGTGATCATGTGTCGCAGAATAAGTGTACTTTTCAGTGATATACATTCAATGAACCATGTAATTATTTTATGCTAATAACCGTAATTATTCGGATGAGTCGTCATAGAACATACATATACAGTTACATACTCATAATTATTTACGATTACATTTGATTTGAAACTAAATACCTTTATGTATCTATGTATTTATGAATCTATATCATCTTTTTGAAATATAACAAAAAACAAATTTAGGATTCCTCAGAATCATCATCGTCGCCACCACCACCTTAAAAAAAAACAATGAAAATTTTAAATTCAATTAACTTCTAAAACGCAAAATGTACAGCTTACCGAAAGAAAACAATCCCGATATAAAATCGAATATAATTTGCAAAAAATCAAAAAACATTGCTACCAATCATTGCAGATTACCAATCTAAACTAAATCATAGCATCAGTTTTGATGAAACAAATACCCTACTGCAAATAGTTGGTCTATTATTTTTAATGATCTTGCAACTTTTAAATGGAAGTAATTTGATATATACAGAGAGTAATGGCTATTACGTCGGCTTCCACAAATACAATTTCATTTTTGGGGAAGGAGTAGGGTTTTTAATTTTTTTTTTTAATTTTCGCATACTTCAGGAATATGGTGTAAAATTTTTGCATTTTCGTTAAGTGTAGTATCTTAAAAATATTCCCTGAAAATTTCACGTTAATCCGATAATTAGTTTTTGAGTTATTCGAGAAATAAGAAAGAGAGCTCGGGCGCTTCAAAGCAAAACTTTAAACGCGTTTTTCTCAAAACTATGTTTTTTGAATCGGTGACAACTGTAACTCGAAAACCGTTCAGTAGATTTTAATGAAATTTATACAGCTTTTACAATACATAATAAACTCGGGCCTGATCGAAGGATTTTTATTTTTTCTAAAATTTCGATTTTTTAAGACCAATTAACTGTTGATTTTTTCGCAGAAATTTAGAAAAAAATTTCCTGAGGCCGCCATTTTAAATTAAAAAAATCCTTCGATCGGGCCCGGGATTAGTTATTTATAAAACTAATTTTTTTTGTCCCTTTGTTTTTAGATGAGTCTCCAAAGACTTATGCTTGTCACCGCAAGTACCTTTTTTTGGAATAGGGTAAACACAAACAACTATAACTTTGGAAATTAATTTTTTTTTTTTTGAAATTTTCGTGACTTCAAGTCAACACATTCTATAATAATGCCGTATTACTACTTTTGTAAAATAACATGATTTAGTAGCAAAAAAAAAATACTGAAAACTCTCATTTTTTCGTGCCTCCGACAACCCCTAACCCCTCAATTTGTTTATATTTTTCATTTTACAATAACAAATAGACCAATTTTTTTTCAGCAAAAAAATTGCGTTTTTTCCTTCAAAATGCGCAAAATTTAAATTTCGTTTACATAAGGATATCATGAGCATGAGCATGGTTCCCACGACAGTCGAGTCTAAGTAACCGGAACGGATCTGCATTTTTATCTGGTCAAGGACTGTCACTTCACCACCATTGCTACAAATTAATTCAAGAATATTTTTCAACGTTACATCGCAATGCAGCTTTTTTCCGAGACGGTCTAGAATAATTGCTGTTACTTACTTATTTTTGAATATTTTTCTAAGAAAATTTAACACAATATTTTTAAAATTTAATTTTGTAATTGGATTTTAAAAATAAACAATTTTAACAGTTTTACAAAAATCTTAAAAATTGGTATATTTCCACGAATTATGAAATTTATATATTAATCTTTACTTCATTCCATTACTCACTATATGGAAAAATCATATCAGCAATAAAACTAAAAACTATACGCAGAAATTCACAATCTTCCATTTTATTTTTTAAACTAAAATAAAAACGAAGCTGCTGCCGGATTTATAGTCTCGCTTCAAACTAATAAAGTATTTGCAGCCATTCGGTAATTTAATTGAATGTTCAGAACTTAAACATTTAAATTAAATATTGCTATTTAATAAATTATATGAATAAACTTTTTAATTGAAAATAAAAAAATAATATTACACTAATATGGGAAAATGAGGTCATGACTAATTTGCGCAATTTATATTGGCAAAATTGAAAATTTCTTCTGTTTTATTATTTTTATTTTTGTTACACTTTTCTGTACAAAGCCGATTGGCGTGAATAAATAAATGAAATATATGTATGTATATACCTGCTAAATATCATAGCCATACATTGGACCTTCCATGTAGGCTCTATGTTGATCGGGTGAATTCCGTCGTATACGCCGACCGATTGGTTCCAGGTCTGCATAGCATTTTGGAAATACACGTTCTACCGCCTCAATAGCTTCAAGTTTTGTTACATTACGCACCGCCAAAACAGATTGCAGCGCCTTTGTTTTTACACAGTTCTAAATTCATATTACATATAAAGTCGCTCTGTTATAGATCGTTATTATACATGAATTCTCAACAAACCTGATGCGCCTGTTTTATGTCAAATATTGAAGCATCACCTTGCATCATAGCGCTGAGGAAGGAGCAATGCGCCAAATTAGCCGCCCTAATTTCAGTGCATGCTAAATGGTCGATATTTCGAAAGTCCAACTCATTATTGCAATAATCGAACATATGTATCATTTCATGTGTAAGTACACCTTGAACCATGCCTTCATTGCGAGCCATGTTTTGGCACACAACTATTTGATTCATGACAGGATCATAACCACCAGTTACGGTGGTATCACATACTTCACAAGATATATGGCGTCGAAGATCGATTGGACAGCCGGAACTTCGGAGTGCTCCCATCATAAGTTTCACCAAGGGACTGTTTTTTACACACCAGTACACGTTACGTTCACATTTTACCTTGTCAATATTTTCACGGCCCTCCATGCCCAAAAGTATCTTCGACCACTTTGGTTTATATGTTTCACCCTTTCTTTCTGGATACAAATCATAACCCCATTCTTTTGTTTGGGAGCTATTTGAATTGCCATTTTCATTTGTTTGCTCAGCGTTACCCACTGGTTCTTTAGCAGCATCCACCAAAGGATCCTTATCTGCTTTGGCTTCAACTTTTGCAAATAGTCCCATTGCTCAATAAACCGGTAAGAAACTTGAGGAACCTATTAAACGTTAAATAACAATGCGAAAAGAACACTGTGCGACTAACAGCTGATCTAAAGGGATGCCATGTCAAATTAATAGACAAAATATTTGTACAAGAAACAAAATAGTAGTAGAACAGGAATAATTTCCTACTACACAATCGTATACATATACATTTTTTTCTTTGAATGAAGTAAAAATTTGGTATAAATACATACGTTTTCGGCTTGACTTGACAGACAAAACTCTACAATTTTATATACTGTTTATTCAGTTTCAGACGAAGCTTTATGCGGTAACCATCACTCATTTTTCAAAATTCATAAAATATCAATCCATAGTTTTATTATTATCCTAATGCCTCATCCAAGCCGTTTTATTAACAAAAAATGAACCTACGGAAATTTTTTTCCAGACTCTCGGAAAGTATCAAACTGTTAATTAATAAAAAAAAAACGATTTTCATGTTTTCAAAAAGCTGTTTAGATTATACCATGTTCAGACCGACACTTAATCACACGATTTCGGCTGTTGAATGGATTATCCCACTAATCTTAAAAATTTATCAAGATTTCGCCATACAAAAATGACAGTTCCAAATCACTTCATTGAAATGATTTGAAACTGATCCACGCTAAATCTCTCTGTGCGACTCTGATTTTGCGCAATCTACTTGTCAGCACTGGAAATCTGTTACATTATCACAGCTGATTTAGACAATACAAAGGGGAAAAAATGTAAACAAACAATTTTTTTTTAAATCAATGAATCTAATTTCACCTGAAAATCGACTTAATAAATGAAAAAATGCATCCATTATTTCTATTATATGGAAAATATTAAAAGAAATACGGCTTTCATTTCAAAATACTATATGTCAATCTTTTCTTTTGATAAATATTAAGCGATGTGAATTCTTGAATGACAATAACAGCTGTTTTTTGATCTTTCTAACGGCAGTGAGAACACTGTTGGGTTATGAAATGCTTAAATGTAATCTAATCTTTTAAATTTTCGGTCTGAACATGGTATTACATTGAAATTAATCGAGAAATTTTTGATTGACAGTGATCACCATATATATAGTTTTGAGAAAGACGCATATAAAGTTAAACACAAAACTTACAGATACGCTCATACCTCCGACACTATTTGAAAAATCAACCACATATTTTTGGAAAATATTTCTAAGACTTTATGCTTTAGAAAATGCAAATAATCAAGTTTTTGAAAATTCTTACCAACGTCGTAAGGGAAAATTGCACAAATAATAGAGTTTCTATTTACAAACTTCAAGTATTTTGTTGGCAACCATATTTTCTTAAGTTTTGGCAGCATTGTTTTGCTTTCATATTTCAATTCTTAGCGCAAAATTTAATTTACCTGCAACCGCCATTTTCATTACTTCGTAAAATTTTGATAAAGGAAAATAATTTCTGTTAAATAAAAATTACATTTCAAATTTGTAAATATTAGTGTAAACACTTTTAATCGTAATGTCTCAATTTAATTTTTTGAATGAACTGACCAGTGCAATGACACTGGACGGTGAAATTACACGGGGACCAGCACCTCGCTGGCAAAAAAAATTGGAAGCTTCTGCAATGGCTAACAGCCTTAACGGAAGTATAAATGCGTCGCGTTCCGTACTGTCTATGTCTTACAATACCAGTTTTTCTGGTGTAAATCCACCCGCAAGAACCCCAAGGAAAGTTAGTGGAGATACAAAGTGCAAAAAAACACCGACTCCAAGTAAAGGTACAAAGACGCCAAGTGGTGGTGATCGATTCATTCCAAACCGTGGAACTAGCAACTTCGAACTTGGACATTATTTGGTAAGTAAAACATGTATTTTTTTTATGAAGAATATAAAATTATTTTTGTTTTTATATTCAAATATAGATAAAACAAGAACAGGACAAATCGGAAAACGATGATAATGACAATAGCAATAATGCTAACAAAAAGACACCTTCGAAGGTTGAGCGTCAAAAGCTTATATCGGATTCATTGCAAGTTGGTGATACGAAAAGCACTCGAATTTTATGTTATCAAAATAAAGCACCTGCGGCACCAGAATCTCATCAAAACCCGTTAAAAGTGGTTTATTCAATAAATACACCTTTATCGACTAAAAGTGGCTCTCGTTTTATACCAACCACATCGGATCGTATTCTAGATGCACCTGACATAATAAATGATTATTATTTAAATTTAATGGATTGGAGTGCTGACAATATTGTGACAGTAGCTTTGGGTAATGCAGTTTATTTATGGAACGCCGTAACGGGAAATATAGATCAATTAGTGGAGTACGAGGAAGGAGATCATGCCTGCGCGCTTTCTTGGATACAAGACGGACAAATATTAGCAATTGGTAATAATACTGGTGTAGTAGAATTGTGGGATTGCAATAAAAGTAAACGTCTTCGTGTCATGGATGGGCACTCGGCTCGAGTAGGCACATTGGCTTGGAATTCATTCCTTGTATCATCGGGCAGTCGAGATGGTTCCATCATACATCACGACGTACGGGCGCGTGAGCATAAAGTAGCTAACCTAAATGGACACACACAGGAAGTGTGTGGTCTGAAATGGTCAACTGATTTTAAACATCTTGCTAGTGGTGGCAATGATAATTTGGTTAATGTATGGGCAGCAGTAAGTGGTGGTACAGGTAGTGGTACCGAGCCTTTGCACGTACTCAACGAACATCAAGCAGCGGTACGAGCATTAGCCTGGTGCCCCTGGCAGCCAAACCTCTTAGCTAGTGGTGGTGGTACCGCGGATCGTTGTATAAAATTCTGGAATGTAAACAATGGTTCGTTAGTTAATTCGGTCGATACTAAATCTCAAGTATGTGCACTTTTATGGTCTCGAAATTACAAGGAGTTGATTTCGGCGCACGGTTTCGCACACAATCAGCTGACGATTTGGAAGTATCCATCAATGATAAAACAAGCAGAATTAACTGGGCACACTTCGAGAGTTTTGCAAATGGCCATGTCACCTGACGGGAGTACAGTAATAAGCGCAGGTGCAGATGAAACATTGCGTTTGTGGAATTGTTTTGCCCCAGATCCGCATACCGCGAAAAAAGCGAGTAAGGCAGCAAGTAAAGCTAAGCAAAGCGTTTTTCGTCAAAGCATTCGATAAATCAAGAGTACCGATTTTTAGTTAAGACATTTCAAAATATGTTGACTTTTATGACAAATTAGCTTAAGTATTTGGAAATGTATTGGAAGTGATGAGTGGATATATTTTAACAAGAGTGCTTCTATACGAGACATTTTATAGGTATTTGTATTTAAATATGTAAGTTCAGTTTTCATTATGTATTTCTTAGAGTGTTCATATGTATTTTTCCATGAAATTCTATTTATAAGTTAAATTGCTAGTAATATTTTATTGATCTTGACTGATTATAATGTATAGATGACATCAGCATCAATTTTACGACTTGTATTTTTTATATTCACCCACATTTGTAATACTTGCTTTTAAATAAAGGACAATAAAAATTATGCTAAATTATTTTCATTTACTCTTATCTTACATTATATAACCCGATTTTCTCCGTTGTCGAAAGATGTCCGCATTATATAGTCGACTCGGATTTTATACAGTCAAGGACTATTTTCAGCAATCTAACTCTGTTTGGATAGATGAGCTTTAGATTAAGTTTCCATCGCTGGAGCAACTCCTTGCAGCAGCAACTCATGACTCGTACTGGCATTGAGTCCAACTTTGGACTTGAGGAATTTGTCTGCTGCGTTAAAGCCCCTGCGGATTCTACCGCTGCAATAACCACAATTTACAGGTCTCTCCCTCCCTCCCAGGATCAACTGTGATTAACCCGAATTCTACAATTGAACTGCTAAAAAAGCGCTCATGGAGTGCAATCCGCTTTCCGGGAAATCCTTGGACTGCAAGCTAAGATTATCAGGTGGGTATTTATTATATAATCGCGCCGGGTGCAATGCGTAGTTACCCTACAGCAGCACTTGAAGTCATGCTGAAACTCACACCGCTTCACCTAGTAATCAATCAAGCAGCCAAACATACATTGCTTCAAATGACAACAGAAAGGATGAAATACCAGTGGTTTGTTCTCCCAGGGGACAGAATTACGTTAAGGGTTAACTTCGTTGGAAAGTTTAAAGTTAAAGCTACACTAATAACTAGCAGCACTTGTTTAACATGGACCGAGCCTCTTGTGAAAACTACCGGTTCTACGACATAAAGCCTGAAATCCCGAATACCTCCTAATAGACTGCACAGCAGTCTGAAGATGTAGG
Organism: Bactrocera dorsalis; assembly: GCF_023373825.1. NCBI lineage: Eukaryota > Metazoa > Arthropoda > Insecta > Diptera > Tephritidae > Bactrocera > Bactrocera dorsalis. The sequence goes on from NC_064303.1 coordinate 85,807,592, forward strand.
ATTACGGTCCTTGAATTCATGTAGTATATTGGAATTCATCAATGTGCAGTGGCTATGTGAGTCGTTGCGACTTAGAGGAGGGCACAATAGACCTTAAGTCCCAGTACAAACTTCGTTTACTATCTACCTGGGCTAAAGTCCCCTCCCTATATTGGCTCCTTTCTGAACCATCCAGGGCTTCTACACAATCATGCCATCTTTCGACTTCGAAGTTATGACTGTCAACAGTGGCGTTGGGAGCCAAGTCGCGAATGCAACGATTAGAGATGGTCTGTGTCGATCATCTTTTCACGGATCTTGGCGTGTACATCTGGACAGTTGCTGATTTTCCAGGTCTAAAGCCACACTGATAAGCTCCAATCAGTTTGTTGACTGTGGGCTTTAACCTTTCACACAGTACGCTCGATAGAACCTTATATGTGATGTTGAGGAAGCTTATCCCACGGTAGTTGGCGCAGATTGTAGGGTCTCCTTTTTTATGGATTGGGCATAGCACACTTAAATTCCAATCTATGGGCATGCTTTCGTCCGACGATATTCTACAAAGAAGCTGATGCATGCTCTTTATCAGTTAGTGCCTTTCAGAATTTAAAAATATATGAGCTTTTGCAGTTTCTCCAGGTATATCTCAGAAATATCTCTGAAATTTTGAAGTAAATCCGCCAAATACTTACACATAATTAGCAAAGGAGAACGTTCGTGTAAAACTTCAAATGTGTTTTTCTCAAAACTATGGTTTTTGAACTGGTAAGCACTCTAGCCGAAACCGCTTGGAAGACTTCAATGAAATTTAAGGGTCAGTAGGGTAATCTTGTTTCAAAAAAAGAATTTCTTTTACATATTCTGTTCCCTTATACACTTAGAATTAATGTAGAAATCCACTTTACCATTGGAAGGTTTCGAAAAAGGCCCAAAAATAATAATACCGCTCGACGTTTTTTTTTCAACGCTCCATCTTTGTATTCTTTTTCAGTACCTCAAACTTTAAACGCGTTTTTCTCAAAACACACTTTTTTAAACTGGCGGTATGATTCCGGTCGAACTACTCAACCGATTTGGTTAATTCTTTAAATATTCACAAATCGCCTGGCTATCGTCCCTATATAGTTACGGACAATAAAATAGAATCATCCATGGTACTAATTTTTCGGTCTCAAAAAAATTATGAAATTGTTTTAAATTCAACTAAGTTATATAAAGTGCTTTTGGTAGCACCAAAAATATTGAAAAAAAAAACAATTCATAAGTATTACAAAAACAAAGGAAACGAATATATTTTAAAAATTCGATGGACAAAAAAATAGAATCAAAATCTTGTACATTAAAAAAAAAATATTTTTTAAGGGATCTAATAGAATATTTTTTAATAAATTGTTGTGTATTCTTAATCGTCTAATACCGATGCACATCTTCTAGGCATAGACCTAATTAGGCTACCGAAAGTGTTCTGTGGAACAGAATACCAGACCTTCTCTCAGAATCAGCATTTTTCATTTATGAAACTATTTCGCTATTGATTCTATTATTTTGTCACTAAGCACGAGGCATTACAGTTAACTATAAAACTCGACAATGATATCTTTTCCTCTTTTTTAAAAGTACATATTATTGCCTTTGTTATTATACAGAAAAGTTACTACATAGATGAAAAATTTCAAATAAATTATGCCATTGTTTTAAAGCAACATCTTTGATTCTATTTTATAGTCCGTAACTGTATATACATATATTATAATTTATTGACAACGTTATGACAAAATTTATGTAAAAAAAACATGGGGTAAAATTAAAAAAAAACGTTAATTACTTTTTTATTTATCAACATTTTTCATGATTCTAGTAGGGACGATAACCACTCACGTACTTTTTAAGGTAGTAGTCTGGTAACTTATGCCTATTTTCATGACTTCTTTGGAGGGTGGTTTTTTATAGGAAAATAAAAATGAATTATCTTGAATATTTAGAGTGTTTTTATTTACATATTGAAAATTTAAAAAAAAAATTATTAGAATAAATTTAATACTTTGTTACTATTATTATTGTCACTCGGAGTTGGAACCTCAAAAAAAATGCACGTGGGTGGCCCGGGTGATTTTGGCTCTTGATGTAATCTAAAATCAAATATTTTTGATTATTCGTAATCTATAGACATGCCATTCTGGTCGGAACTACTGCAGTGAAATTTCAAAGGTAAATAATAGAATGGCGGACTTTGAAAAAAAGGTACTTTTATTTTAGCAAAGAAATGGTGGTAAAATAAAAGGTTAGAGGTGAAAAAAATTCTCGTTAGTACCGACGAGAACTATAAGTGTGTAGAACAGCCTGTTACAATTTGAAAGCAATCGGTTAAGTAGAAAAAAAGTTAAGACCCGGGCCGACCAGAAAAACAATGTTTTGAGACAAACGCGTTTAAAGTTTGGTCGACCTTAAAAGTTGGACTCAGAGGCGCTCTAAGAAACTCGTTACAACTCCGGAAATATTCGTCAAATTACTGTCTGAAATTTTCACAGCATATTTTTAAGATATTGTACTTTCAAATTAAGCAAAAAAAAATTTCGATTTTTTGAACCCAAGTTACCAGACTACTACCTTAAGAATAAGTTGGGTTTTTTGTGTTTCCGATCATCCAAACATGAGAAATCGTGTCTGCCAGTGAAAAAACGCATCTTATTCAAACAGCCATTTCTCTGACAGATATCATAAAAAAATTCCGAAAAAATTTGTTTATACACTCCACGATATACATACATAAGTACATAACTCCTCATATGTGAAAAGTTCTGTTGTAGAATCAAAATTTCTATGAAAAAAAAACTGTAAAAAACAGGCCAGATTACCCTACTGACCCCTTAAAAACAAAACAACATGAACTAGTGCCTGATCGCAGGATTTCTTTTTAATTTTTTATAAACAATTATCTTTTAGTTTTTTCCCCAAAATCTGGAATAAAATTATTTAGAATTGTAATTTTCTTGTCTCTGAGCAGAAAAATAATGTATACCCTGCACTAAACCATCCAATTTGAAATAAAACAATCATTTTCAATACATTTTTCTAAAATTCTTATTTTTACATATTTAATATTTCCTTGCTTATTTTTCATGTGTTGCGTTAAACTTTCCTTCGACATCATTTTTGTGTTAATTTACGTGTATTTCTAATTTGCATGCATGTGTGTGTGTTTGTGTGTGATATTTTATAAATAACTTTACATTGCCCACTTCGCTATCAACTCCACAATTTCAATTTATTTCGCTTGTTTACAAATACTTATGAAATATGTATATGTATGTAAATGTGTGTGCATGCGTTCTGTGAAAGTCATTTTACAATTTCAATTTCTTTGCCAAATCTGCCATTTGCAATTCATTAAACGGGACTTCTCTTAATGGTCGCTGTTTATTGTTGTGTAAGGGTAGTTGATTTTTAAGTATGTAAAATATGTTCTTATGTATGTATGTAATTATCCTTGCTGATTACAGATTAGTTAGGTATTTTCTATGGTCCTGCTACGTTGCTACTATATTATTTTTGTTGTTGTTTTTTTTATTTTTTTCTTGTTATTACATTATTAACTACTCTATTTTGAATCTTTACTGTATACTTCAGTTGCATTCTTATATAATGAGTAATTTTCAAATATATATGTATGTATATTTATGTGTATATATCGGGTATACATACGAATGTATATACTGTCATGTATACGATTGTATATATATATATAGATATATTTGTGAATATTTTTGTATATAATATATATATATATATGTATATAATTTATATATAATGCTTTCCGTCGCCTTCTTGCTGTAATTAATGTAAGTATGCATGTATGTATGAGTTTAATATTAAGGTATTGTATGTATGTAGGCATGCTTATATATTACTGCTTTCAACTGCTTATTGTTCTCAAAAACGTGGCTGCTGTTTTCGGCTATGTTAATTTATTCTTTGTTTGTCTATCAAATGTTTATTGATTTATGTTTTGTTATTGGTATACGTGTCTATATTATTTACGGCGTTTACTCGCCTATAAATGTATGTATGTAGGTTGCGATTATTGCATTTTATTTACTTATAGGAAACATGACGCTTTTGCTTCAGTTAATTTGTTTGGATTGATCTCTCCAAGCGTGTCATTAGAAGTTTTTACTCTTTACTTATTTAAAGCTTCCAATATACAAATATCGAGACTTCTCACCATAAAGTTAACTTGTCATCTATTGGTGTAGAGATATTTCTTGTTAAATATGTTTGAATTTTTGGGCATCAAAAAATTAAAATAAAATTTCGAAACAATACTAATATTTGCATAGAAGAAGGGTTTAGTTTTTATCCCTTTTGGTGACATGCTGACATTTTTTAAAATTAGCTTCAGTTTTGCAATAGTATTACATTTAATAGGTTTCTGCAACGAAATGGAAAGCTTTTGAATTCTTTTACAGAAAAATTAAATGTTCATGAATTACATATATAGTAGAATTTTGCATGTAAGATACTTGATACATCTCTTCACTATTTTTTAGCCACCTCAGCTAATAATATAAAGAAACTACGTTAGAAACAAGTAAAGTTGATCAAATTAGGGTGTTCTTACTTTCTACGGCTAATGAGTGCACACTGCAACATTGTCTTGTCTCGGTTAATTGAATTGTTTGTTTTGTTTTTGTTAATCTTTTAATATTATGAGTAAAAGTTTACAATTTAAAATTGTTCCCTGCATGGTTATTTCGCCCTTAGTTTTTTGTTTAAATTTGATTAATTATGCTGCTATGCTGTTATGCTGTTGAGTCTGTAACAAATTATCAAAATTATCACTGACAATTTATATTAAAAAAAAACTGTTTTTGCAAGTATGAAATAAAACAAAACATGGGTCAAAAGATAGTGACCACAATTTTTATTAGTGGTGTGAAGGGTTGCAAAACCTAAATAACTATTGGATTTATTTTTTTTTTAATCTTACTTCGTAGTCCCGATAATCTTAATGAAAAATATACATATACATAAGTTATTTAAAAATAAAAAAATAAATCTCAAAAATCGTATTAATTTATGTTTATTTTTATTTTTAATCCAAAATACCGGATGGAAAAAAAACATTTCATCCTACGTCATTGAAAAAAAAATCTCAAATATCGAATTAAAAATTTATTAAAAAAAAAAACAAGAAAATAAAATAAAAACAAATAAATGTATTCCCAAGCTTATAATTAAAAATTGGAAAAGAAAATATTTTAAAATTTTAATTTTTCGCGTCTGCATACTTGCTGCTCTGGCATTTTGATTATCTTTTCAAAAGCAAAGCGTGTTTTTAATGAAAACAACATAGTTTAGCTCTTTTTACCGTATTTGTATTAAATTGTTTTTAGTTAAGCTTCAGTAAAAAATATGTATTCAAATCTTAACTACTTTATGTCTTGTCATTTCAACGGTCAAATTAAAAAAAAATTATTTGTTACTCCAATCTTTGCGTTAAAAAATGTATTCTCTCTATTAATCCAAGTTGTTTAGTATTAAAAATTAAATTTTCATTCCAAGATGTTTAATAAAAATTTGTTTTTTAGTTCTAAAATTTTGGATTGAAAATTAATCATTTAATTAAATAAAATAAAATGTTTAATTCCGATTTGAAAATGTAATAAATAATCCAAAATTTTTGCATCTAAAAATTCGCACCCCGGTTGTGTGTAATGTAAACAAACCACAAATGTCAAAAATTCTCCCACATAACAACTAAATAATATCAGAAATAAAACCTGATTCTAACAACTAAAACCCTAAAAATTACAAACCACAAAAGAAATAAATAAAACACATGATCATATTATTTTCAAAAGCGAATCAAATATATATGTATGTATATATACATAATTGCAGTGCATTAAAATATATAGTAAGGTTTATGTTTATAGCAATTGTTATTTCTTGTTGTTGTTGCAATTGTTTAACGATATATTGTAAGCTTTTCATTGAAGAGTTCAACTTAAAACAGTGCATACATTTCTATTTTTTATGCGCTACAATATTTTTTGTTTATTATAACATGTTAGTTTTTGCTTTCATTTGACAAACTGTGATTTAGTTGATACAAGGATATGTTTTTATTACTATTTCTTATTATTACAACTTTAATTATGTTTTGTTTTTACTGTTATATATATATATGCATTTTTTTATTGGTTGATATTTTACTTTTTTAAAGTATAAATTCCAATATATATTTTTAAATATGTTAATCAGCGACAAAGCGATCAGCAATAATTTTCTTCTTCTTAATAATAATACATATGTATCTATTTATACATTTTCAGTGTAATAAACGCAAATTCATACACATTCTAATAGACTGTGCTATTGATTGGCATACATTTATTATAATTTTTTTGTAATTGCTCACAATTACGCATTTTTCTGGAAGCCGCTAAAAATGATGCACATTTACAAAGCAAAATCAAACTTTCAACATTGTCATTATCATTTCTTAATTAATTCTTCTTAGCTTTGCGCTGGTACATAAGGTGGCCAGCATGTACAGAAGCGCTAGCGCTTTTTTCTTTTTATCGTGTAAGCGTCTTGCTCATAAGAATTTTATTTGCGACCTACAAAGTGTACCAATATTGTAACCAAGTAGCCACCAATATGTCCATGTACAATACTATGCAGTTACATTATTTAAGCGTTTACACATGTGACATTGTCTATGCTCTTCAACGCTTCTAGTTAGTTAGTGCTTGTGCAAAGTTAGTTGCATATTTATAGCTAATACCTATGTATATGTTTTTCATTGTCACCCTTGCATTTATGCTTATCGAACGCTCAGCGCGCATAATAATGTACTTGAAGATCTTTATATTTTTGTGTGTTTTTGGTTTTGTAATTAACCATTAGTATATATTAATTGCATTACTTTTATACCCATTTAATAACAATCATTGTTGTTTTAGTTGTTAGCTTAGTAAATGAGCTTAAGTGTATATTGTATATATGTATATATATTATTATCAACTAACACTATGTTTGCAATAATTTTAGTATTATTTCATTTATTAGTAATGTGTGTATATATGTAAGCATTACATTGCTATTTCTTACAAAATAATTTGCTGGTGTTATTGTTTTCTACGCTTCCTTAACGCTGCTGCTCATACGAAAAAATCAAACCCCACCTTTGTATGGTGTCTTATTAATAACTATCCGTTATCCTTTTACCGTACATTTATTTATGCGTATCGATTAATTGTAAATTAAAGCGTTAACAGTTATTTATTTTTATTTTTAATTTTTATGTTTAGTTTTATATTTGCAGTTGCTATGTATAATTGGTTAGTTTAGATATTTTATTTGTGTGTATGCAGTTGATAAATATGCATGTATGTAAATGATGTATCGATGATTTCAGTTATTATGCGAATACTTTCTGCACCAGTTGAAGTGTCAAAGTGGAAATTTAAATTTGGGTCAATCATAGTATAATAATAATGTAGCACATAGATGAGAGAAGATAATAAATATGATACCTATTATTAGAAATCAAATTATCAAAAAGAAAATTAGAAAATAAAAAGAGAATATAAATAAAAATTAAAATAAAATAGATAAATTAAAAATTTGTTGCTTGAGAGCGTGCTTTTTCTTACGAAAATATTTTTTTATGAACTTCTTGTTTACATTTTGATGATTTTGTGTGATTTACAATAGGTTTGTTTCTTAACTGCTTAGCATCACTAGTCAGACAATTTTTACTGAAAAGGCGTTTTTAACACAAAAAAAACATGATATTTCCTTGGTAAGTTCTTCTAGTTCCCCGAGCCTTTGCTCAATTATTTCGCACTTTTTGAGAGTAACTTGTCAACTTTCCCATTCTTCTACCTGATTGTAGCTAGAGTTACTTGCAGTTCGGAAACAAACTTTTTATCAACTGTATGTATGTTATGTATTTTTGTGTATATGTACGTACGTGTGCTACGAGTTAGTTCAACTACTTTATGATTAACGGATCCAATAACATATTTATATATATATTATATGTATATATAAAGTATGTATAGCATGTGTGTATGTATAACTAATTTAATGATTTTCTTTTAATGTTCACTAAGTTGTCGCTTTAAAATTTTTTCGTAGGCTTTTATTTTAGACTTCTTTAAATATTTGCTTATTATTGCTGCTGCCTTAATTTCTAGTTGCATATAAATGAATAATTTAATTTGGAATTGTACACATTCTTATGCTGGCTTGCGTACACATTCTTAAATTTTTCTTCTCTTATTTTTCTCTCATCAATAATAGTAATACCGAATTTCAAATGTTTAACTTTAATTTACAATTTTTGCATATACTACGCTTAAAGCCATACTACAACACATCTAATTTTATCTTTCATATCATACTTAATTTTCTATCCAACAAAAAATTAAATCAAAGTCAATTATGACAATAGTTCTCTCTCGGTTATACTAATTACCACTCGTCTTCTCGTCTCTCTTGAGTCTCTTAATTTTACTCATTTCTAAAATGCGAATAATACAGCGTATCTCTTTATATTTTACTTTTATGTATTTAATAAATTGTAGTTTAATTAAAAGTGGTTGTCACAGAAAAATTATAAACCATTTAGCTGCAGATAATAAGGAAAACCCAACGAGTCGAAAATAAAAAACGGGGTGAAAACAAATATCGAGATCGCAACCTCACTACACTTTGTTGTTGATTTTTTCAAAATACTTCTTTATACATATAATCATATATTTAAATATGTATGTATGCTTTGTATTATATACATTTCTCGTCGATACCTTACATATTTGTATGTATGTATGCATCTTAAACATATAAGCATATATATAGGTATATAAAATTGGATGGCACGATTTGTATTCTTCATAGTATGCAAAGAAACCGTAGAACGAAGAGAACATGATTTTCGTAAATAACTGTCAATATTCAATATTTTTATAGCAAATGTGACACACAAAACCTGTTGGAAAATTTGAATCGAAATTCTGTCTAAAATTTTTATTTATATTTCGTTTTTAATAAGATTTAAAATAAATAAAGCATTTGGAAGCATATTTTTATTTAAAAATATAAAAGAAAAGTAATTTACAAATTTTATTAATGTCTGAAATATATGATGCCCACTCAAATTTGGCACTTCATTAAGTTTAAGTAACGCTTTTAGGTAATGTGTTAACCAAACATTCACAATTCAGCACATCCAATTGTTTTTACCCAAACACGCTGTTAATCAGCTTAGCATGAAACTGAATAAAGTAAGCGTGAAAAACACTGTTTACGTAAAAATAAATGCCGCTACTTTAAAAGTAGAGCTTTAGAAAACTCGTCATATTGCACAAAACTACCATTCGGGACTTTCAACATAAAAAGTGCGAAATAAACAGTAAAGCTGAAAAGTAAAGCTTAAAAGTAGAGTTTTCAAATCAACACAATAGAAAAAGAAAATTGCTCATTAATTCAGGTTTATGCAAAGCGGAGAACAGCGTGTCGCGAGGTTTTGAATATTTTAGCGACAATCTGACTTCATTTTCAAATTAAATGTTGGGGTTTAAACTTATGTTCTAATTATATAGTAATAAAAATGTTGCTCGCGTTCTTCATATTGGACTCAAGATATATATGCGCGCGTACAATAATGCAGCACGGTTTATGTTGTATATGTAAATGACTTAAATTAAAAACTTAGAAATATGTGCAGAAAAATAAACTTCTTTTACTATACGAATTCCGTCTTACTTTAATGCTTACGCGCCATATAAAATGTTGCCTTTTCACAATCACGTCAGCAACTTACAGTCTCGGTTGCACTACTAAGCCCCAGTCGCCATTGTGGCAGGGCAATAGCAGCTGCAGCCTCGCGTTTATCTCAGCACCGTTCTATCCACCTCGCTAATATCATTAACGTTATTGTTGTTGTTGTTATTATTATTATTATTGAACGCTGCCGTCAACGCGCCTCACCAGTGTGTGAAATTATGCTGCTGTTAGTAAACCACCGGATGTTGCTCGACATTCGCTGGCAGGTGCTGCAGTTGCATGGCCGCACGCGCCAAGACGCCCGGATCGGTTTGTATGAGTGCGATAGGCACGGGTGGCGGTTGTTGCGGTTGAGGTTGTGGTGCATGAGCTTGTTGTTGTGCTTGCGCCTGTGTTTGTTGGTGATGCGCCTGTTGCTGTTGCTGGTGTTGGCGATGTTGCTCCTGCTGTTGTTGATGTTGTATGGATAATTGTAGTAGTTGTTGTTGTTGCTGCTGCTGCTGTTGTTGCTGCTGATGTTGTTGCTGCTGCTGTTGCACCTGTTGTTGGTGCTGTTGATGTGCTTGTTGCTGCTGTTGTTGCTGTTGCTGCTGTTGTTGTTGCTGCTGCTGCTGCTGAGGCTTCTGATTATTATGCGAAGTTATCGTTGAGGTAACCAACGGCACTAGACTAGGGGCCAACTGCACGGCATTTGCCGCAGCTGCGCCCGATGTAATTTGTTGGATGGTGTGCATGGTCGGTGTTTGATGCGGAACTGAGCGGAAATGTGAAAAATCATAATTATGTATTGTTAGCAAAATTTAAATCATAAATGATGTCCTTAATTTGCTGAAAGGACGCCATTAACAATAATAGTAATATTTTAAAACAAAAATGAAAAATTAACTGTGACTGGTTTGAGTATCTATGTGTGTATATCTCTATAGTCACTATTTGAGACATTTTGAAGTAAAATCTTAATTTGTGGCAAGTTACTAATTACAACACAGTCTCTAGTCTGTAGTCACAAAATATTACTGACAAGTCACTTATAGAGATCATCATAGATACAATCGATTATGTAATCGATATTTTGTAATTACCTCAAACACGAATAAATAAATTTAAATATGGTATTTGTATATTTTTATTTTTATTGATAATTTTGGTTTTTGACTATGTTATAGAAGACATAATATTTATTATCGACAAATATATTTTTATTCAAGTGTAAATACATCTCTAAATAGTGAAATGTACGAGCTGATTAGACCTGCTTGTTTTCAATTGAGAGATTTTTGTGACTGTCACATACTGAATTGCAGAATCGTCTCAAGTCACAAAAACTTTATCTAATTTAAAATCTGAACTTTAGAGACTTGTGACTGTATCACAGTACAGAATTGTGGTATAAAATTGAACTTTGGAACAACAAGAGTTAAGTTCGGGTAAACCTAAACTAATTTCCTTGCAGGTGCATTTCTAATAGGATAAAGGTATAAAAGGATAAGGGGTTAAAAAGATATTTATCTTGGTTTTTATAGACCAATTTGTATGAAAACTATATGTTATAGTAGTCCGATCTGAACAAATTGTTTTGAGATTATACCTTTTCATTATCAACTATTAAAAAAGTTGAACATACATGCAAACGTATTCGATCGTTGTTTGTGTGGCAGCTATATGCAATAGTGGCCCCTTATTGGCGGTTCCAACAAATGCGCATCTTCTTGGTAAGAAAACGACGTTGCGAAATTTTAGATCGAAACTGAGGGACTAATTCGCGTATATAGACGGACAAACAGACAATCTCGACAAATCGACTTAGCTCGTCACGTCGATCATTTATACACACATATATACATATTTCAGGATATAAAAATTGTACGGTATCTGTTAAAATAAGAATGATTTATAAGGAAACTTGAAAGCTTGTTTTACCCCCGAGCTATTTAGGAACCAAGAGTGTCAAGCACTGTAAGATTTACTGCTCAAATTGGGTATCTTATTTTACGTAATTATATCATGCTTTTACAATCATTTTAACACTTACGAAATATTGGTTTTATTTCCTCTTTGACCGACGTCAGTATACCAGCTGGGATTTGCGGATGAGGCTGCGGCGGAGGAGGCATTACCGCATCGGGATGGTTCATCTTCATGTGACGCTTCAAATTTCCACGCTCAACAAAAGCTTTGCTGCACAATGTGCAGGCGTGTGGTTTCTCGCCCGAATGCGAACGCATATGCGAGACAAGATGACCTTTAAGATATATAGCTTAATATACTCACAATTTTTATTGAATTTTAAAAATCTCTTACCCTTGCATATAAAGGTCTTGGGACATTTCTCACATGAAAACGGACGTTCACATTCCTGCCCTTTAGTGTGACTACGTTGGTGGAACAGCAGATTTCCTTTGAGTGGAAACGACTTACCACAAGTCTCACAAGCGAAAGGACGATCACCAGTGTGACAGCGTGACATATGATTGATGAGATGCTCTTTACGAGTGAATGGCTTGTTGCACACATTACAACAATGTGGATTGTCACTGGAGTGCTGGCGCATATGATTGTTTAGATGCTCTTTACGCGTAAATGTCTTTTGACAATATTCACACTTATGCGGTGAATCGCCAGTATGCAAACGTACATGGTTCGTCAAATGCTCCTTGCGTGTAAAGGTCTTCTTGCAGTAACTGCAACGATGAGGAGATTCACCAGTATGCTGACGCACATGATTTACCAGATGCTCCTTTCGTGTGAATGTTTTTGTGCAGTATGTGCACTTGTGCGGCGATTCTCCGGTATGTTGTCTAATATGATTCACCATATGATCTTTACGCGTAAATGCCTTCGTGCAATAGGTGCATTTGAACGGTGTTTCACCAGTATGCTGACGTATGTGATTTACTAGGTGTTCCTTGCGTGTGAACGTTTTCAAGCAATATGTGCAACGATGAGGCGATTCGCCGGTATGTTGACGTACATGGTTTAGCAAATGTTCCTTGCGTGTAAATGTTTTCGAGCAGAAATCGCAACGATGAGGTGTTTCGCCTGTGAATTGAGTTTATATAATTAGTTTTGAAAACCATTACAATTGTTTCACTGGTATAAGACGTATACTAACCTGTATGCCAGAGAATGTGATTGGTAAAGTGCTCCTTGCGACTGAAACTTTTGCCGCATATCTCACATCTAAATGGTGTGTCATTAGTGTGTGAACGCATATGATTAGCTAGGTGCTCTTTACGTGTATACTTCTTGCCACATACATCGCACTGGTGAGGTGTTTGACCTATAAGAAAAAAAAAACAATATTTTTAGTACATAGGTATATCTGCACTTAAATGGTTTTGTGGTTATGAAATGTGACTAAAGAATGGAAATGTTTTACAATTGGACACACATAGTTAAAGGGTAACTTTTGTCAACTATTTACTTGGAAATTCGACACCACTTTGTTTCATAAAATTATTTAGAGTGGTGGGTGGGGGATAGAAATATGATTCCTCTTCTTCCTTTTTAATCCTAATAAATTCATTGTAAACATCGTGACAATAAAATGGAAACATCATTTATATTATTTTAAAGTCTTGACTAACAGAACCTCAAGCAATTTATTATATTTACAATATACTAAACACAGTGTTGCATTTTCAAAATAAGACGCGTGAGGGTTGCAGGATCAAGGATGATATGATGAGAGAATCTCTAATTTTCTCAAAATTCTCTTTCAAACGCGTTCCCTTATTATGTTGGTAGCGATGAAAATTAGGGACTTTTGAACAACTGATATCAAAAAGGCGAGATGTCAGAAATAAATCGGCTAATAATAACTGACAAACTCAGTACGAAACTAAATTTCAAGGAACACAAATAATTTTTACTAAAGTATTTTTGCTATACTTTGTAACAAATGCAAAATATTTTTAATAAAAAGTTAATAAAGAAATCGTTATATTTATTGAGTTCTGTTGTTCCTTTGTTATAGTTTTTCATTATATATTATTTTATAACGTTTTATGATTTTTAGAAAATTTACATTTATCTACGTGAACCAATATTTATTTATAATATGAATGCACGTATTTAGGATTTTATAAGCGGGATTTGGGTCTACTCGGGAAATGAGCTCCTAAAAATAATATTGTTGTGCAAAATGTCCAAAAGTTATTTTTAAAATACCCAATCTGCTTTCTTCAAAAGTGGTATAATTAAAAGTTGTTATAAAATGTAATTTTTGACAGAACACTCTCCTTCAAACAAAAAATTTCGTGTTTTGCGTGTTTCAAACACAATTGGAATTGTTATTTTGGCAGCCCTTCATTCGATCACATTTAAGGATATGTTAGATTAACTTTAGAATAAGAATTAATAAGTAATATTTGAATTACAGGTATATATAATTCCTTTTTTTAAGTTCCAATAAAGTTTTTTTTTTGCTTATTATAGATTTTTGGCCAAACAGAGCTGCCCAATATTTTGCTTTGCTTTGCGTCGCTTTTATGTGAACAAACTCATACAACTATCTACATACCTATCTAGTTTGATTGCAGTTTAGAGTTTATCCAATAAGAATTGAACTTACTTGGCATCTGCTAAACAAACAAAGCAATTCCTCATTTAAACTTAAATCGGTTGGAACTGATTTGAAAATTATACATGACACACTAAATAAAAACCATTCCAGTAATAAATGATCATTGTTTGCATAAATGACGTGAATGAAATTGTATGAAATATTGTGAGGTTAAAGAGGGGATTTGTCTTTTAACGCGCCCCACCACTCACCAGTGTGCCACATGTAGTGGTTAACATAGTGTTCCTTGCGCGTGAAGGACTTCTTACAAATATCGCAACGATGTGGCGTCTCACCCGTGTGTTTGCGCACATGGTTCACCATGTGCTCCTTCCGTGTGAATGTCTTTGCGCAATATTGGCACCGGAAAGGTGTCTCGCCCGTATGAGAACGAAAGTGGTTGTCCAAATGTTCCTTGCGTGCAAATGTCTTCTGACATATCGTACATGCAAATGGCTTATCGGTCGAATGTCGTTTCATATGCCGTTCCAAACTGGCATTGTTAGCGAATACATTGAAACAAACGATGCACGTAAACATTGGTCCACCGATGTGAATCTTCCCATGGCGCGTTAAATCTTGTGAAGTAGTGAAGCCCTGTCCACAAACCTGGCAATTGAATGGTTTCCGTTCACTATGGTAACGTCGATGAACGATCAATTGATAGCGAAATTGGAAGATTTTGCCGCAAATGTCACAGACATGTGTACCAGTGGCGATGGGTGTGCCATCAGGAGCAAGCGCGATGGTTGTTGTCTGATCCACAACCGGTAGGCCGCCCTCCATTTTCGGCATCAACAGCTCCCCGGTCACTGTTGGGGTTGCTGTGACAGCCGTTGCGGGGGCAGTGGTAGTGCCACTAGTGCTGATTGCCGTCGTTAGATTTGTAGTTGTTGTGGGGGCCACAACACCGCTTGTTGTATTTGCGGCCGCCGCGGCCGCAGCAGCAGCGACAGCGGCAGCATTAGCACTGGCCACAACGGCCGCAACTGCGGCATTGTTGCTCGCATTACCATGCGGTGGTGGTGGTGCAGGATTGGGTACTGCATGTGCGGCCTGATTCATGACATCACCGTGAATTTTACCAAAAACTTCATGATAGGTAAAAAGCTGGGAAAAGTCTTCAATGTTAACTTTATACATTTCAATAGGCGGTTTGCCCATTCCAACGTCGTCTTTAACTTCGGTTTTCGGCGCACCTAGGGTTATGGTAGTAGCACCTGACGTCGTCGGCGCGGACGATGCTGTTGCGCCTACGTGTTGCATAACTAAGGATTGATTTAACTTCCCGTTGTCTAAAAATGGTTTCTCCTCTTTAATATGCTCTCGTTGTAAGAGTTGTTGCTGTTGGGGCTGTTGGAGCTGTTGTTGAGTTTGCTGTGACTGCTGCACAGCGGCAGTTACATGTTGCTGCTGCGAAACATGCTGCTGCTGTTGCTGTCGATTGTCATCGCTTGCATTTACTGCAGCTGCAAAAAAATAATAATCATTAAGACTAATAAAATCTGGCAACAATAAAAAAAACTCTATTTTTGGCAGCTCGACCACGAAATACTAAAAAAGCAAATAAAAAATTCAAATTGGAAATTTTTGCATTACCGTGAATTTGTAATGCATTAGCTTGCTGTTGCTGTTGTTGTTGTTGCTGCTGCTGCAGTTGCACCTGTTGCTGTGAATGTGTATCCTGGTCCGACGTTTGCTGCCGCTGATGTTGTGTAATTATTGTTCTATTTGGCAAAATATTATAGGGAAGCGCTTGACCATTTGAAACGACCCAATATTTGCTCAACTGAAAAAATAAATTGATAATTTATATAGAAACGTACATACTATATATAAAATGAAAGAGAAATAAAATTAGTTGTATTCAATAAAAAAAAGGAATTAAATGAGATTAGTGCGATTGTATGAATGAAAGTCAACAGAAAACTCTTAGAAAATAGGTAAGAGACGGTAATTTATAATAAATCTTTGCATTTAAGCCATTATTGAAAACAAAAAAGGATTAACCAGCAAGCGGGTCATTAGAGAATTTTGTTTGTCGTGCATTGGAAGTTATGGATCTACAAGCTAAAGCTCGAAAACATTTGGCGGAATATTAGTTGATAAACCTTCGCTGTAATTATTATATCATGTAATCTAATCCAACACATTTCATGCAGAATGCTTGGCCCTTCTTATAAATCTTTCTACAGAACCAGCGGTGGACGTTTAATGTAACTCCAACGTGTTGATGTTTGCGTGTTTATGTTTTTGTTTCGATGATTGTGCGCATTGAATGAACCGGTGATTGGTTGATAATGCATGATGAGCTAGTGTGTAAGTGTGAGTGAATTTTTAATTTTGCTCATTTATTGTGTTGTTGTTGTACTACGACGTAAAACTCTTACGTTTGGTGCATTTGGCAATAGTGCAGTTGTGGTTGATGCCGTCGCTAATGTGTCTCCAGTTGAACTTATTGTTTGCTGCTGTTGATGCGTTTGTTGTTGGTGCTGTTGCAATGCCGTTTGGCCTATCTTTGTGTCAGCAATATTGCCAGTAACGACAGTTGCAGGATTCGTAACACTTATGCTAAGACCACCGATAGTTACTGGTGTCGCGGTTAGAGTGGTTGGTGGGCCACCTCCAGCTGCAACGGCCGCAATTGTCGCCGCCGTCAAAGTGGCTATTGAAACTGGCTGCTGTTGGACTGGGGCTGTCAATGGTATTAAGGTATTACCGGCAACACCAACCATGCCGCCTGCTGTCCCAGCGGTGACAGTGGCTATAGTGGAGGGGGTTGTCACTATGGCAGTGGAGCCTCCACCACCACCTCCACCACTTGCATTGCCCAACGACATTGAATTACTCTGTTGCTGCGTCTGCTGCAGTTGCAATTGTTGTTGTTGTGCTGTTTGTTGTCTTCGGATTTGCTGTGGCTGCAACATGTTGTGGATGCTTTTAAAAATGAAATATCACAATTTCAGACTCAAAGGATTTCTTTTCTTATTTAGGATGCAAATTGTTATTTTTGGCATTATTTTTGTAAGCTACATAACATTCATATATGTACGTTTATATATGCACGTGATTTGTTTGCCAACCAACAGCTCTTTTAGCACATACAATATTCTAGATGCAGGAACGTATATCCACAAATGGTTGTGTGTATGTGATGTAGATGTATGTGTAAGTATATGCGTCTGCTTGCTCGTATGAAAATTTGTTCTCAAAAATCATCGTACAATATACATATGTATGTTTGTGAGTGTTTACAACTGAGTGCAAATGAATTAATATACAGGTAAAGTGAGATTTTAGACAAATGCACAATATTTCATGTCCACAAATATACTCGCATACATACATACATATATTACACAAAAATACAACGTAGCGCACATATGCATACGAGTGAGTAGAGAAATCCATACAAAGTCAAATGTCAAATGAGAATAGCTACAAGAAGTTCATTAAAAGATGCTTATGTAAGCTCATGACATTACGATTATCTGTTAGATGAATATCGATAATATTTTACTTATATGGATTTTGGTGTCTGTAGAAATGTAAGAATTTATGTGGTTCAGGCTGATGTCAATTACATAATATATTGTCGCTTCGTCTGCGTAAATTCGGTAATAGTTTTACATTCAATATTTTGTGTAACATGGATAGTCTTATTCGTTCTTAAATATTACAAAAAAGTAAGTAAAGTAAGGACTGAATACGAAAGTGTGGATGGGTTGCATATTTTCAATAAACAATTTTTCCAAGATTGGTACCACTTTTTTATATTCGTGAGAAGTTTGATCTGCTATGTCAATGAGTGTGAGTTTGAAAGCTGTTTACGACGCGAAAAGTGTGTTCCACGAAAATCATCGTGTTGGCGATAGAGATAACAGAGGATCTTAAAATCTCTTTTGGATCGACTCAACGCATTTTGGTTAATATTTTAGGTTTGAAGCATTTCTGCGTAAGAAGCTAGGCCTAGGTTATAAAAGTGAGTTTTTGCTAATTCCTCTTTCTGCCTACTCCTTCTTCCTTGTGGAGCAGCTCCTTTGTGATATGAGAACCCACCGGGTTGAATGGTCAAGTCCCACCATGTTAGTTGATGCTGCGGGGCGAGCGAGCTCATCAGCCAGTTCATTCCCGGCTATACCTTTGTGACCTTGCAACCAGATGAGATGCACTGGGTTACGTTTCGCTAGGCTATTCTACCGTTCTCTACACTCCTGCACCAATAGCGATTTTATCTCATAGGCAGAGATTCCTTTAAGTGCCGCTTGACTATCGCTATCAATAATATACCCTGCAAATTATTTGACTATTTGATGCGTTTAACCTCTACATAAGAAATTGAAAATTGTTCTCAGTACATATGTACATATGTATGTGATATAATTTATTTTTTACGAGTTTTAAATATATGTATGTATGTATGCACAATATCTTAAGAATGTTTTATCTATATTTCAAGTCGAAGTTTAGCAAAATAGACTAAATTATGGTTATTCTGTTCTTATAAACGTTTTATCAAATTTAAAATCAAAAAATATTTCTTCTCAACTCGCGTTCACAAAGTCGGTGCCCTCATAACTTTAAATTGCATCAATTATGTTTTTATACATAAATTATGAGGTAATGCTCAAGAGTTTTCAATTTGTTAATATTTTTCATTTTGCAATGCCAAATTAACCGATTTTTTCGCTAAATATAGAGCTTTGGAGCTTTTTCCTAAAAAATATTCCAGAAAAATTAAAAAGAGCAATTTTGAAAAACCCTCTTGACATACAATTCGTGTATACCTTCATACATATGTATGTATGTACATAAGCGTTTCAAGTATCTGATTTAAGGCTATCTTAGCATTTATAACAATACGATTATCTTCAATATGAACAAACCCATTTAAAGCTGCAGCAAAAACAAAAATATTATCGCAAATTGGGAGCGCCATCCCATAAAATGGGCCAAGACATTTCATGGCAAGCCATACTCCGCACATACAACGTAACACAAATTCATATGCTATATTGAACAGGAAAACTAAAAGCTAAGGACAGCAGTGGCAAAGTAAGAACTATTCGTTATGAAAAGGACTTGGAGGAAAAAGAGAAAGAGCAGAATCAGAGAAGAGGTGTGGCGTTAATCAAAAGGCACGAACATTCATTTAATTGTGATAGGGTAAATTATACATATGTATGTATGTATGTATATGTAAGGAGAGTTTCTTAGTAAGCAAAGGATTTGCGCTGCAAAATGTTTCGTAGCCTAACCGAATAGAAGGGGGTTGAATAAGGCTAGAGAGAGAACAATGAAAACTGCAAGCGACATTTAATAATTTATAAAAACTACATTTGAATATACTGTATGTATGTATAAAAGTAGTGTTATATTTTTAAAGATATAATGTGTTTAATGGTAAATTATTTTGAACTTAAATATGGAAGTGAAACAATGAGTAAATAATTAAATTTATATATACAAACTAGATGTGGGAAATAACTTGTGAGAATTTTTAATTAAATACATATATGTATTGTTCATAACAAAATTTATTAAATATCTATTAATAATCAGTTAAAAAATTAAGCTATTTGAATAAAATCGAATTTTATATAATATATATTTCAAGCTTTAACCTCTCTTGACCGCTCTCAAAAATTAAAATTTTAAATGCAAATGGATAGACATAAATTTGGTTTTTATAAGAAGTCTTTTCATCTAAATAGCTAAATATAAATTCACTTAATGTAAAATCAGAGACTTCATAAACTTAAAAAGGTAATCTCTATTAAATATCTATGTATGTATATGTACATACATATATGTGTATGTATCGTCTATATGTACATAGGTATACTATATCTGCATCAATTCATTTTTGTAATGCTAATCCCAACTTTTATAACACCCTATATACATATGTACGTAATTACGGTAAGCACTTCAGCTATGTGCATAAATACATATGTACATACAGCAGAATCCCGATTATCCGAACATCGATTATCGAATATTCATCATGAAACGATGTGATTCTTTACGTCAAAGACCAATAACAAGTTATTTCCCAGTAATACATTATTTATCGTTATAGCTCGGTTTTTATATATCGAACATATTACCTAAACTACATTTGTAAAACTTATTACATAATAAAACTTTATTATATGTAATTTAAATAATAATCGGGATTCTACTGTAATTCAATTTTGGCGGTCGCCGTAGCTGGTGTATCACGCTAACAACTAACAATACCAAAAAAATGCTTTAATACTTATTCAGCTTAAAACTTCTAAGTCCGACATTTATCCATTTAATAAGCAACAATTTTAGGATAATGTAAATGAAAAAACAAAAACCCATTTATTTAAATTATTATTAACATAAAATGTATACAAAGATGAGATGGAATCCGAGTGCAATGTGAAATATGAGATAGAATCCGAGACGGACGATGCAAATAATTATTGTTATTGATATTAATGTAAAGCTCAGTTACAGCGTGAGTAGACGAAAAGTGACAAATATAAGTAAATCCAAAAAGAACATAAACAACAAAACAAATATTTATTTTACTATAAAAGCATATTAACCAAAAGTTGGCAAGAAATAAACACAAACATTGATTTATCATATTATTATTTGCCAGAAAAACTCACCTCGTTTAGTTGTTGGTTTTGCGTCTGTTGTTGCTGTAATTGCAGTTGATGCAAATGATGAGAATTGTTAATATGTTGCTGTGGTGAATGTCGTTGCTGTTGTTGGTATTGCCGATTCAATTCATTAGCAGTGGCTACAGTAATTGTGGCTTTCGCTGACTCACCAGGAGTTGCTTTGACTGCTGCATGTTCACTATTCATTTTCTAAACACCACAGAATTCTGTTCTGCATGGCGAACATCTTCGATAATATTTTGAAGTGCAGTGCACTATCATTGATTTTAAATATTATATAACTTTATATATGTACTCTTGAAATTTATTGCTTTTAAAAAGTATTGTACGATTATACATAAGTATATAAATGTACTTATTGTTTATTATTTCGTCTTTCGTTATTTATGCATATACACAATATGTATGTATGTATGGTCATTATTGAAAAGATGCACCAGAGAACATAAAAGAATGATAAGGTGCATTTTTGGCAGCGAACATTTGTGAAATTTCAACCGGGGAATTCACCTCACAACAATGGAATTCACCCCGTGAAATATTAACATTGTTTTGATTTTAACAGAAAGCAATCTGCAATTACAGCTTTGTTAACATTATCAACCAGGGAATATTGTTGTGATATATTTATGACTTGCGATTTCTAAATTTTTTATTTTTTTATGTTCTGTGGATGCATATTATCATACATAGATACCAAGTGTAAAGCCAGTGTATTGTATCCAGAAATTCTATTTGTACATCCCTACATATTTTAAGAATTTAACTATAACAAGTAATCTTCCTACTCCCTATCATAAACAGACCGATTTTTACTTTATGAACATAGTAGGGAAAAAACACAGAAATTAAAAACCGCCTAAATGATGAGACTTCGTGACCACCGTACATAACACCTCTACCTCACCTCAACCTTTTTCCCCTTTCGATCTATTTTTCGGCTCTTATATTTTGCCATTCCTCTTGCTCAATGCATGCAATTACGTTTGCATGTGTATGAATGCATATCAGCAATATTTGTAGGTTTGTATGTGTGCGTTTACTTCCAATTTGCTCTCTTTACGACTTTATTCACAAAAAAAAAGCTTCCTCTCGCTCTTGCTAATGCCCCGCCGCATCAAGTTAGAATAGAACAACAAATACACCTTACCGCACTAATGCCAATAAGATAAAATACTACTACAGCAATGCAGAACTCCGACCCCTTCGCCAAAAACGACGACACGACATTAGCCCGCATATTGCCTAAGTATCTGCTGTCCAGCGCTTAATTTCTATTATTTTATTTCCACTATATGTATGTATGTATACTTAATGAATTGAAAATTCTAAAAATTAAAGGTAGTAAATAAATAAACACATATTAAGCAGAATAGTTGATTGACAAAACCCTATGAAATATTCAATCCAAGGCGTATAATCAAGTTCGTTTGCTTTATTACTCATTTAATTAAAGTTCATTCATTCTCTTTGCACTCTCTTTCCCTCTCCCAAATTTGTTATAGTCATCGTCATAATTATCTTCATAATCCACTGTCTTCGTGCTTTCGTGCTGCTATGTCGAGTTTTAGCGGAGACTGAGCTATTAAATGTTCATTCTATTGCTATGAGCTTCTGCCGTTGTTCAGACGTTTGATTTCGTTTTCCATTATACTCAATTAGAGTGCATTTCATAATTGTTTAATAAATAAAAAACGAAATTCAGTCGAGGTGAAGGTGGGGCAAAGTGATTGCAAAGTAGATATACAGATTTGAGAAGAAATAGAATACAAATTTTATGGCGCAAAGCAGCGGTTTTGCGTCTGTCGTAACTTAAAGTACTTAATTTTTTTAAGTTTAACCATTAATATTATAAATTTGATAAAAAAAATTCAAAATATTCCTATTTAGTTCATAATTCATATTTCTGCTGAGCAAACTACAAACACAATACTAGTGTCAAACAGTTTTTTGACTTTCCCTGACCTTGACGTCTCCGTCCCCCACCCACCAAAAACCTGAATGTAAATTTTTATCAAAACATTTATCAAAATCAAATACATTCAGCACAATATTTTATTACAATAAGAGTATTCCCACTGTTAGTGTTATATCGGATCACTGCAATAGTGATCTTCTGTCCACACAATATTTGTTATTCTATAACAAAGAACCTTTTCCAAAGCTTCAATTATTTATTGCATACATATGTATGTATTTAAACTAAATTTTGCATATAATTTTACATTCGAGTATGTTAAGTAAATAACATCCATATGGCAGCAAGAATGTACTTATGTATGTTTGTACGTCAAATTGTGCATTCGCGGGCAAGGCATCGGGCTGTCGATTTCTTGTTACGCACGGCCTAGGTATATTTCAAAGCTCATTTCATTCCCGCATAAATGCAACCCTGCCTTCTGCTGCCTGCTCACTCGCTCATAAACTCGCTTATACGCTATTGCTTCCCCAACCCAATTGCTTCGCATTCAACCAGCCAGCCGAACGTTTACCCACTCACACACACTTCTCAACCTAATACCTGATACATATTTACAATTACCAGAATGACACGATGACGTTAATAAGTCGTCTTTTCTGTACGTAAATGTTTAAGTTTTCGCCTCTTCCAAATCTATATTCATACATACATATGTATTATTTGGTTATTTGTTCGCTTCACTTTACAAGAATTATGACAATTGCAAATTCCGAGCTGATTACGAGTCACTTGATTTTCAAAATATCTTTCTCAAATATTGCACTTTACACTTATATGCGACGGTACATTTTACATTTATCTGTGCTTTAGTTTTAACTAATATTTAAGACTTATATTTTTTAACACAAAGTTTCTAAAACAATTAATATGCACATTTAGAAGTTTCATAAACAAATTATTCACTCCACTGTGCATATTCGAATATATTTTTTCTTAATGGGACGCCATTGAAGAATAACTTTTGAATTAACTTGATTTAGAGGGGAAGAACTTTGGTGCCAAGCAAAAAACAAGGAAGAAAGAATCCGAATAGAACAAAATACGTCGGCGGAGGTGAGACGACGAGTTAAGGTGCGTAGACTGAAATCAACTGAACCGAATTAGGTGGAGAGAAGTGAAGAGAACTCATCGAATTCGCTGCCATTTCCTCAGCCGCCAACACCGTAAGCATAGTGGCTTTCAAACGTTGATTTTGCTGAGAGGGAGATGAGAACGAAGAAATAACAAATGTACGTACAACCAGAATGATTGATACATATGTATGTATGTTTTATGTTCTCTGGATTGACGCTCAATTTAGTGCACTCTTATTAATCGGCCGCTGCGCCTGACGCGTCAGACAACTGCTTTTACACAGATTCTGATTAACGAAAAGTGAGGGGCCACTACCCAATCAACAGTGCTGCGTTTCTTATTGGGAAAGGTAGCGGCAACAATCCAATTGGTAAAGTGATATTCTGGTCTTCAAATAAACTGAGAGGAAACTTAAAACACTAGTAAGGATACTAAAGATTCTAAATACTTGGTTAAGCTTTTAAAAAATATATACATAATTAAAATATATATATATTTTTTTTAAGTAAGGAAAGCATCTATTGAAATAAAAGGCGTACATTCACATTCAACACAGCTTTCAAAAAAAACGTAATATTAATTGTGTTTTTAGAAACACAGGCGCCTCCATATTTATTGTTTATAAACAAATGCTAATTGGGTATAAGTCATATTGACCCTTCTTAGAAAACACATCCTCTCCCAAGTTCATATTTCCAACCAGACATAAACATTGTGCTCTGTCTCTTTACCCGACTAGCAACTCTAAGCTAGCACAATAAAATACATGCACACAGCGTCATTCGCTATGAACGACGCATGCCCACAAAGGTCATATTGAAAATTTTGGGAGGAGCGATGAGAAGGCGGTTACGCGCTCTTTACACAACCATAGCATATGTTTTTAATTTAACTTAAATATGAAACATTACTCATTGCTGGTATATGGAATATATATTTTACTTACTATTTAATTTTAATGACATACTACGTCTTTTATTTAAAAACAATTACATAAAACTATCAAATACACTTTGCCGCTTATAAATCTCACTTTTGCGTATACAGCAAACATTAGGTGAAATAACTGGATAAAAACTATTACTCATTCATTGAGCTTTTATTTTTAATCATTTTTACGCACTCAAATTTAATTTTCCCACTTTATCAAATATAAACAATTGTAAACAAATGCTAAAATATGCGCCAATCTTTAAGGCGCTTTACATCTGGCAGCACTCCCAAGCACCACTCCTCTCTACTGGCGACACTTTGTTTAGCTTTAACCGAATCCCGACGATGCTTTGACGAATTAACACATCTCAAACTCACGAATTCCTTAATGGCCGTCGCCACCACCTTCGTCTTCGAGTATAGTTCTAAACTCTTGTCTTCTCAAAGTGTCATTTCACTTTCAGAAAATTCATATAAGAATCTTTATTTTTTCAAACTATACCTATTAATTTTGCACATTCTTGCATAAATTTTATTTACACACAATCTTCACTTATCACTTTAATACTTGGATAGCTTTTTGTAATGTTTTGAAATTAAATTTCTTATCAGAATAAAATAAAAGTTCAGACTTTTCCAACGAGAAATATTCTACCCGAACTCCTCAACGATTGCCAAATGTTAGAATGGTGCCACATGTTTTAAAGCTTTTGTTCTATAGAAAGTTGCCACACAGTACTAATTTATTTAGTACACATCTGGGTATACACATATGGAAATTTTTAGGGCCAAAGTTATTCAAATACAACAAGTTCTATTGTTAGGGATAAATTTTTGTTTTCTATTCAGCTAGGTGAAAAGATATCTCGTTTACTAAGAAATAAAATATATTAACTTTTCTAACATATTACCTTTAAAAGGCTGAAATAATTTTATCTTTAATAACGAAAATTTGAATAATAAAAGCTTTTTTTGTTTTTTGGCCTTATAATATTTATAATAAAATTTTAGTTTGATTTGATAGGTTTCTTACGTAGCTGGGCTAATTATATGTTATTTCCCATATTAATTATATTAATTAATGTAAACGTTGGCAATCCTATATTGAAAAAAATTATTAAATAAAAATTCAAATCATCTGGTAATGTTATTTACATTTTATCCCGTATTTCATTCTGTTTTGATTTGCAAACCAAATTTACGGAATATCTGTGATATTTGTATACTTCATACTTCTATCAAATCAAAGCTCAAATGTAACTACTAGCCATAACGCAACAGTGTAATTTATAGTTTTTTTTAATTTTCTATCATTCATAGGTCTAATTTGGAATTAGATGACGAATCTATCACGAATATAGATGCCAACACGACAATTCAGGAGCAAATTCAGGAACTTACAAGACGTTTGCAAAATGTCAATGACGATCTACATCATCAAGTACGCGAAAAACATGATGCTTTACTTCAGCAGGCAACACATGCTGGTCGGTTCGATGTTGCTCTCAATACTTTAGCTAACGATGTGGAACAAATTCGTGGAACTGGACAAAAGTTAAAATCTCAAATTGATACCCAATACCAACAAGTCGATAACCAAACGCGTATTTTGGGACGATTGCACGAGTTATCACACCTTCTACGCTCGGCCGGCACATTACTTACACTGACAGCGAAACTACGTTCTACAAAGGATGTGCTTAAACAAGCGGAGCTTCATTATGAACTAGGACAATTGGTTGATGACGAAGATTTGAAAAAAATTAATTTCGTTCAAAATGCTCGAACCGAAGTTATAAGCTCTCGACAAAAGTTAAGAAACCTGACACAAATGCAACTTGTAACAGGTCTGCAGGAAAGGAATGAAGCTTTAGTAATTAATGCTCTCAAGGTAATAACTTAAAATTATTATACACTCAGAGTGCATAAAGTGTATAATCAATTTTCCACACTTTCTTAGATAGTTAAAAACTTCAACTTACTACAAAAGTCGTTAGAGAACTTAGTAGCAACGTACATCTCCGACTTAGAACAATCACTTAGAGAATGCTTTGCTGGGACAGATATTACCGTCTTGACCAAAAGTGGTAACACCCTTTCCCCCAAACCTAGTGTTACTGTTCGTGGTCCTGGGAAAACACCTATGCTGACTACGACTCAAAATTTCAGAGCCAAATTTTGGAAATCACTTCACTGGCTATTGTATGAAGAGCTTTATGAAAGTTGCGAACAAGTAAATTTGTTAAAACGCGCTTTGGATCAAATAAGACAATTCGGCTTCGATTCCACAGAAATATATGATGTCCATAACCATTTTTGGTTTGCCGTGCAAGAGCTACTACGCAAAAGCTTTACTGATAGTCCAGCTCATGTAACGCAAACATTGCAAGAAGGCTTAGCAAAATTGTTGACCTCAGCACGCGGCTTCGAGCAGCGTTTGAATGGTGAATTTCTGTTCGATAACGATATGTTCTCTTCATTGGAAGTGGGCTATATAAGCAAGTGTGCCGCAAATATGAAAGCTTGTCTCGCTGGTGTCGACTTACCATCAAATGAAACAGTTGATGCATTTATACGAGTTGCTTCTACAGAATTAAGTGCTGCTCTAATAGACACGCGCTTAACAAATTCCGTTGGAGCTGTTTTTATAGCTTGTGGCAAAGATTTATGCACTAAATTGGAGTCACAAATCAAATTGGGTCCCGATTCCAAACAAGTAGTTGACATTCCAAACTTCCAGCAAACACAGAATGTGATATTGGCAAATATTTTGTATTACTTTAAAGACTCCGTTCGCCGCATGTTAGCCGACTTGAACGTGCAATTTTCGAAATCAAAATCTTCGGCACAGCAAGAAATATCAAAATCTTTGGAACAAACAAATATTTTAATTGGCACCATATTACAGCAGATTATGGATTCAATTTTGTCAACGATTAGTATTATACTGCTCAGCATGCATCGGGAACCAGGACTTAGTTCCGAAAAAATATCTACTGTCGGCCCTTCAATGTACATGAAGGAGTTGCAGGTACGTAACATTCTGTAATTGCCGGTAATGAAAAATGTTTATATTGTATTTATTGCTTAAAATGTTGCATTACAGGAATTTATTAGCCGTGTCTGGCAGAATCATATTGGCCCCTTCGAAGATAAAGAGATGGTGGCGAAGTGTGGTCATGAATTGGCTAAACGTTGCATAGAATTATTTGTGCACAATATGAGCATTTTGCGTCCAATCAGCGATGCCGGGCGCCAACGTCTAAATAATGACTGCAACCATATGGAACAAGCACTTAAACCGATTTGCTCCAATTTGCCAGATTTAGGCAATTCTGCTCGCTTACTACGTGCAATGTCGTTCTTAATTGTACAACCTCCTCAAGAATTGGTGAAGCAAAGTGTGGGTAATGATTCACTGGTGCCCAGCTATATTGTGTTGTTTCTATTGTTCGGTCATGCCAGTGCCGAACTTCAGAGTCCGCATACCACCGCGAATTGGTCGAATGAACGTTTGATGGAATGGTTAGATGGGCATACATCGGACCGTGAAAAGTTAGAATTGATATCAGGTGCATTGCAACGTTACCGTGATCAAGTTCGAAGGAAAAAGAGTGAACAGTACGATGATGTGTATCCACTAATGGTTGAATTTTTTGAAAAGGCTCTAAAATCATAATATAATTGAGTGTTGCGTCTGCTCAATTTCGTAATATTATTTAATCGTTCGTTTAATTGTAATTGTTATATAAATTTAATAATATGTTGTATGAAAAACATAACCAAAAATAAGAAGAGACGCTATAATACCTTTAATTGGAGCATTTCTTAGCAAAAAAGCGTATAAAAATATCTTTAATTCGATTTTGTTTAGTCAGTTTGTGTGACAACTATATGTTATAGTGGTACGATATCGGCGACTCAGATAAAAAAGAGCTTCTTGGGAAGAAAAGAATGTGGGCATTGAATCAGAAAATATAGGTGAACCACAATTTGAAAAATATGACAATATCAGACGAAGTTCGTGTGTTAAGGCAACAGTAATATGCCTTTTACGTGTAGCTGCATTCCGAAAGTTTATATTAGCTGAAGTGTGCCGGGTGGAACAGTGTGATAAACTACCATTATACGATAATCATGACCAACCAATGCCAATGCAATCTTTGTATGGATAATAATTTGCGTTGAGTGGCATTTAAGGCAACAAACAAAGGAATTGCATACTAGTGACAACGTACACCAATTTCTTGGTCATAACTAAAACAACGGTAGTTTCACAAGCTGGAAATATTATCTACCATTTCCTATAACCAGACGGTGCCAGCGCAATCCATCTGAATTTATTTGAATTTTCCGCAGACAACGATCGTGCTCAAACTAGCCGTATTGTCGTTGCTATAGTTAGGGATGTGTCAGAACATTCTGTAAGCGCAATTGCAATACCATCATACCAATACCATGGTTTCTACGAAAACATGCCATCAGAAACTGCTTGGCGAAAAGTTCATTATGCTCTCAACTAAAAGCATACTAACCTCACTGTCTAGATGTTCGTTCGGAGGCATCGAGACATCCTGTTATAGTCCGGAGTGCAGTGCTCTGGCATATCTGAAGCTTCCTCGTCTGAGTTTCACTGCAGCGTAGTTAAGGACCGGCCAGCTGATTGTCTGTATGTTGCCATTCAACAACATTTCTTTGTCTTTTCCACATGTGCTGCCGGCTAGTGCAGTGAGGATTTCGTCGCCGTCGTGTGAGGAGTGAAGGAACACAGGCTGTCAAAACCTAAAATCTTAGGATTATTGACAGTCGCAATCTTAATTCGGGAACCGTTCACACGACAGCCAGGTCTAAGTAACCGGAACGTATCCGGATTTTTATCTGGCCAAGGACTGTCAACTCGGCATCATTCCTCGAAATTACTTAAGGAATGGATTCTGCCACTACAATAAGTACTACTATTGGTTCGGTGCAACCGAAGTCAAGGTTTTTTACGCTTTTAATTGTAAGAGATCAGCAAAGTTCAACGTGCTAACTGGTGAATAATCAATAATAACATAAGACATATATATATTTGATATCATTATTGTTTTGCTTTGGGTAAAATAGTTTGAATACAAAAATTTCTTAATTAAAAGCTATAATAAATTCAACTTTAAGAATATTCCATTATGTTCTTACGTTCATACATACATACTTAACTACCGGTAATTTAGAAAACATACGTAATTATAGGTACTTCTGCAACAAGCATTAATTTGTATGCACAAGTTGCTAATAAAGCGGTGTCTTGGATATTTTAAGACTCAAAAAAATGGTTACGCAACTATGTGTTAAAAAGTCTGCTGAATACTTATTCTATAACAGATTTACTAGGACTCAGGAAAAAAGATCAAATATGGAATAAGTGTATATAATATTTTGTCATGTACTGCAAAAAAAATAATAGAAATAATTTTCGCTTTAGGAATATGTAAATAGCTTTTGTATGCGTATATATGTTTGTATATGAAAACTGTCATAGAATATGAAAATAAGAAACCCGAGTCCCTGTAGTTATTTTCACAGTCTTATCTTACTTTTTCAATAAAACATTGATTACGTTTTGTTTAGCACAGTTTCAAACTGCTTCACGCTGCTGCAATCAATGCCCAACTCCTTAAGCCGATTAATGAGCATTGCATTTTGATTCATTATTTGTAAAACTTCCTCGTGTTGTTTGTGAATTTTCTACAAAAAAAAAATTATAAATTTATAGAAATATATTTATATATGTATGTATGTAGATATGAAAATGTACACACCTTAATAAGACTTTTCTGTACGTTCTTTGATAATTTATTATTATTGTTTGTAGGCGCTTTACTATTTTCATCGGCTTTCATTTCCGACTTCAAATGATACAACTCATCACGTAAATCGTTCAATTTACGTTCATAGTCGCGTACGTCCTTTTCCAATATCTGCGTTTTAAGATAGACGGTTTGTGCTAGTTTATACCAATCGGCGAGGCATTCGGCCATTTGCGCTACGGCGGGTTTAACGTCATCAATTAGCAAAGCTTTGATGCGATCGCCATTACGAAAAACCTAACAAAGAGAAGGGGATGACAATTAAAATAAGAATAATACTATTGTTGGCTTATCTTATCTTATTGCTTACTTTTATCTTTTCCAAAGCATGGAATTGCTCGTCATTGTATGTGAGCGTACGTGTTGCGCGATCACGTAGCAAATGTTGCCAGGAATCACGCAGCCGCTCCACCAAGTACTTCGCACGTGGACTGGCCCTCGTGCGACAAGGACACCGCTTGCCGTGCATGGCAGATGACCACTGATCACTGAAAGTATGCACTTTTTAATTTATTTATATTTTTTTTAATATAAAAACACGCACTTCAGAGCGTCTTCAGCGACGAAATGTTTATACATTTGCATTATAACATCGGCAGCATCATCGAAATTGGGCTTGAGATCATACAGAGTAGAAACTATTGGTTTGAGTTCATTGTCTGATTTTGTCTAAAAACAGAAGAAATAAGATGATAATATAAAACTTTCCTGCAATTTATTAAGTAGAAATAAGAAAAAATTTTACTTCGGCTACACCGAAGATATACACTTAATAAATACAAAAGAATTCACACAAGAACTTGACTTTGATCGGCAGCTATAGTGGTCCGATCGAAATAATTTTTATCAAGATTACATCGTTTCCTTGGACTATAATCCATGGCAAATTTCATGGAGCTATCTTGTGAAAAAAGAGCTTTCTTTACAAAAATATGTTTTTGATCGTTCAGTTTGTATGATAGCTATATGAAATATTGATCCGATATCGACAAATAGGCAGCTTCGTGTGCAAATTTCCGATCGATATTACAAACTTCGTGCTGATCATTTACATAATTAAATATCTATATATTTATTTTATGGGGTTTCCGACGTTTCCTTCTGGATATTAAAAACTTCTTGGGAAACTTATATCAGAACAATACGTACGTATTATATATGTATACTTACTAAATTCCCAATGCGTTTAACTGCATCAGCATAATCAAGTGTTGTTGTCAGCAGATTCTCCAAATGTTTGGTTTTTCTAAAAAAAATATATATTAGTTTTAAATGCAAATTCAGCCACAAAAATATAAAAGGATACATACTTTAATAGTAAAGTTATAGTTGTTATTAACATTGCTATGAATTGTTCTACAGAACGCTTCATTAAAATATCCATGGATGTAAAGGTGTCAATGCGTCTCTTACATTCATGCCCCACGCTACAGGCGGCCTAAAAATTAATAAATAAAGTATGATCTGAATTCACTCAAATCCAAATAGCAAACACACACTTTAGCAAGACTGGCATCATTTTCAACCGACACGTTAGTTGGGAATACTGGAAACTTTGGCAATTCTAATTGTTGGGGTAGTTGTACATTATTGTCATCGTTACTATATAGAAATATTGGATTTTCTGCAGTGGTTTTAGGAAAAGCTTTAGCTATTAAAAAAGGAAGAAATTATAATTGAAATATCCGAAAGTTTATTTGAATAGCTGAGTCGGCACTTACATATGGAAGAGGACGTCACCTTTCTTTCCAAATGCTCATTATTGAATAAAAGTATTTGTTTTTCTATTGGTACTTCGGTTTGTAGAAAAACGCGTTCACGAAAATTATCAATTTGTTCGTCTGGTTCGAGATAAACCTCCACAGAAGTGGTGCGATTTGTGAAGAAAACATGCAAAACGAACTTACGCAAAATAAGTGTTACTTCTTGGAAGAAACGATCAAACGACCAGGTTTTCTCTCGATTTTTTTCTAACAAACCAGCCAAGAGTGGTGTCACCAATGTCTTCAGACCTTCTGACAAATTGCAATATGATGGCAGCGTAGTCGACCATTCGATTGGTCCATTTTCGGATAGTTGTGTACCCGAAATAACGCCCGACGCCTTTTTTGTGGTAATTTGATGCATTGTTTCGCGGTTTTTACGGCCGCCAAAAGGACGGAATGGTAAATTTCCAGTTGCTACATGGTAAAGAGTGACACCAATGGACCATAAGTCCACATTTGCAGTAAATGAACGATTTATTTGTTTACGTAGCACAGCACGTTCATACATATCAGGATGTAAATATTCCTCTGTTCCATAAAGTGAAACAAAGGCTTGATTATCATCCAATTCCCGGGCAGCACCGAAATCAGTTAGCTTGTATATGGTTTGACCATCTTCCGAAATAAATTTCATTATATTCCCCGGTTTTAAATCGCGATGTACTAAATTATTGTCACGTAAGTGTTTCATTCCAGCACATAAATGTTCCAGCACCAATAGAAATTCATTCTCTGGTAGTCCATAAGAATTTTCAGGGTCATCGAGTATATTGAAAAGACTTCCACCGGTACATAATTCCATAACAATTACCTTACCGCGGCCTTCTTGATCTTCTTCGATTGCCAATAGTTTGACAATATTCTCATGATGTAGTTTTTTGAGTGCTTCGAACTCGCGCATTTGAACATCCGGTGGCCGCAAATGACTGTATGGATTAAATGTTTTCACTGCCACAGATTCGCCAGTATTTTTATTAACTCCCTGTTTGAGAATATTATCGCATTATCTTTAGTGACTCCCCAAATTAAATTTGCAATATTTTCCTTACCTGAAAAACCGACCCAGTTGCTCCTTTTCCAAGTACACTTGTAGTGCACCACACATAATTAAGGGATCCTCGTAGAAAAGCCATTCTTCTTGTTTTATTTGTTCTCAATTAATTGTCTAACATTTAAACAAATTTGCCATGAGAAATTTTAACCATGGTATAGATTTTAACAAATCTGCATTGTTGTTAAATGATGCACAGAAAAGAAAAATTAATGTCAATGGTGGTGAAAAATACTTCTCAAATTATCGAAAAAATCGATCACGATTGAAAATTGATGGAGACATATTTCAGAAGAAATTAATTTTTCCTTTGATTTTATCGTTTAATTCAGAACAAACAATTAGTAAAATAATGCATTTTTTCTAATTTAAAGAGTATCGTGGCAAAGACAATTAAAAATTGTCAATTAATTTTATTCATTTTGCGACTATATTTAATAATTGTATTATCAGAACAAAAAATCAAAGATGGCAATTGCGTTTATTTTAAGCTTCCAATATCAAAATTTTACTTTACATATTGCACAGCGGAACGAAAAACATGTTTACATCATAGAAAATTTCTTCACCCCAACTCAAAACAGAGAAAAATGTTATCGTTACAATAACTTTTCTTCTTTTTACATTTCAGTAATTTAATATCTTGTGGTAACCATGGTACAAAACACAAAAACTCGTTGTATACATTCTACAGTAGAGAGTTGGGAGCTCTATGTGATTATTTTTACAGCTGATTGTACCAATTAGTAAGTGGCCAAAGCATAAATGCGAATTGTGATTTGTTTTGATTAGAAAACTAGCTTTTACAAGTGAAATATTGTGCCCAGGATTCGCAGGATTCGTATGATCTCGTGAAATATGACGGATGAAGTAAAGAAATATTTCAATGGTCTACTACATAAGTGCGTATTTTCCAAATATATTGTGTGCTATCTTTTATAAATTGTTATTTTCTTAATCGCTAAAGGGTCAATGGTCTCTATATAATACAAGTTACCGACAGAGATGGCGTGCCACTGCTACGAGTAAGTCAGGATAAGAATGTTGACTTCGCGCTTATGCCTTCCTTTATACCCACTTTTGCAACAGCCAGTGAACAAGCCGGAAAATTGGGTTTGGGGCGTAACAAAGTAATTATATCGATGTATTCCAATTATCAGGTTGGTCAAAGAACGTTTATAGCATTTGTAATTGTATCACTAAATATAAATAATGTTGGTTACAGGTAGTGCAAATGAACAAATTGCCACTGATTCTTACTTTTGTTGGTGGTGAACACTGTAATACTGGCCACATTTTAGCTCTAGAACACCAGTTAGATGCACACTTAGAGGACATTAAATTGGCCGTAAATGAAGCGTAATACTATTTGAAGTTTTCACTTTTCTAAAAGCATACATATATCTACATATACCCGATACATTATGATATATATTTTTCAATCTACTTATGGTATATTACAGTTTTCTTGAATGATTTTTTGTAATAAAATTAAATATATTTGATGTATTTTACTTAAAATAATCATGGAAAGGCATAGTTGTGTAAATAGGCGATCGGAAGTATTTACTTTATTTCAATCAGGAAATTATTACATTTTATATATGTTGATCATTATATCAGTTAATACAAGTGGATAATATTTACTAATTAAACTTACGTATATATTATAAAAAGTGTACAAATAAATTTCCTGCTGGTATGATTTACAATCAAAGGAATGCTGATGATGATCCTAGAATTCAGTATAAATTACATTTATTAAATACATTGAGTTTACACTTAACTTTTTTCCTTTATAATTAAAACGACACTAGACACATGTGGATAAATATCTACTGAAGGTTCATTCCAAATATGAATGTGAGCACTTGTATCTCTTTTTCACCTTATTTTAGAGTTCATCTCGTTGACGAGTGTCGTCTGCAACCACACCATCACAAGCAGCTGGTGTTTCGAACACATAATTGTATTCACAGCGATTAGGTTCTGCTACAGATTTAATGGCATTTTCAAGACCACATTTGAAGTCTACAATTGTTAAGCGTTGCGGTCCATTCCAACAAGCAGTACCATGGGCATACTTTTGTTTCTGGTACTTTTTATCACCCTCTCCTATCCACTGCTCATAGCTTCCCAAATTAGTTTCATGCCCACTGCTGCGTTGTTTTTGTGAAGCACGCTCGAAAGGACAAAAAGTATAAAGGTATTCTCGATCTTCAAATGTAAAACATTCGCCGTCCAATGCAGCGTATTCTTCATTAAGCCCATAATCCTTTGAAGTCTGATCTTGAATGTCTCTAATCTCATTTTCGATTTCGCGTACTTTCTGCTCTGCCTCGGAGTAGGCATTGCGAGCCTCGTTCGCCAGATCTATTAAATGTTTAGTCTCCGGATCATAATCAGGCTCCGGGTGTGTTGCGTCAGCCACACTACCTACTCCAACATCAGCTTCACCTTCTTCGTCCTCATAGAGGTCTTCCTCACCGTAGGCACCTTCTTGTTCACGACCTATAAATAAAATTACAATTAAAAGGAATTCATATTCAATGATTAGTATGAGAAATTACCTTCTTCGATTGGGAGTTGATCTGATCCTGTAGGCCCCGTCTGACCCTCTTCTTCGCCTTCGTCTTCTTCTGGATGTTCAACATCTTCGACAGTTGGTGGTTTAAAAATACCTTCAGCCAACATCTTAAGCGGCTTAATGCGTGGCCACGACAAATCATAAAATGAATCTAAATCAATGCGATCACGTTCATCGAGGAAATACTTTGCTTCCTCAACAGTTACAATGCCATTGCGGTCACGATCTAGTGTCATGTCTACCATTAACTCAGTTACTTCCACAAAACCGTCCTTGTTCGTGTCATATTTAATAAATGCCGCTTCAGATTCATAACGCATGGTCTGTGAATCTTCTTGTGATTTTGCGGCTTCGGCCGCAGCTGCATCTTTTTCACGCTGTTGTTCCTTATATATTTCCAATGCTTCTGCTTCAGCGGCTTCTGCATTTTTCTTCAATTGTTCTTTTTCTGCTTTAATTGCTTCCTGCTCATTACGTCTTTGTTGCAACACTTTATGTCTTGCTTCACGTTCGGTGCGCATTTGTTTACCTTTGCTAATCAGTTCTGCTCGTTTTTCACTACCTCGCTTATGTAAATCTGCTAGTGATCTTTTTATCTCTTCCTCTGCACGTCCTAACTCTAAACAAGTGTTTGCACATTTATTACCACCATCTTCCCATTCGTCGCTGCCGTCACAGCAGTCACATATTCCATCATTCACACGTGAACTTTGAATGTCTTGTTGGCGGAATCCAACATTTTCACAATTAAAAACAGCATTTGGGCAAGCTGATGTTCCTGGTTCATCGCTACCGTCTTCGCAATCGCAGAAATCATCGTTTATCTGTGTATGACGAATTGTTTTTTTGCTATCTAGACATACCCAACTTTTGTCCGAGCGAGGAGCGTACAAAGAGGCCTTGTATAGCGGTACACCTACCGGTCGCGGGACGTCCGCTACGGATAACGTTACTATTATTGCCAATAGAAGCAGCTGCAATTGCAGGCTTTTTAAGCCCAACTGATACATTTTCCTAATTTCAATAATTTAACCAAGACAACAAAGTTAGTTGATTGGGCTTACGTGGTATTACA
The DNA here is from genome assembly GCF_023373825.1 of Bactrocera dorsalis. NCBI lineage: Eukaryota > Metazoa > Arthropoda > Insecta > Diptera > Tephritidae > Bactrocera > Bactrocera dorsalis. The sequence continues at coordinate 85,844,914 of NC_064303.1, forward strand.
CTAATTTTTTGTATTACGACCCAAAGGAGGAGGTAAAATGTATGAAGAGGACAAAGAAATGTCAAATGCCGGCATTTACCAAAGAGAACGTTTATTTTACGTTCTCTGTTAATTATTTGACGTTTACACGAAATTTAGATAAATCATCGACAAATAGGTTTATCGATTATTATACAAATATCAGTGTATTAAAGAATGCAAATCGGGATTTCCTAAATCAACTATTTTATTTATATGTTATTATAGTCGACAATTTAAGATATATGTATGTGGTATACTTACGCATTTGTTATAACGGCAATTGTTCAGAATAGCTTTTCTGAAAAATAATCCAATTTTTTTGGTAAGTACATTGAAAAACACGCATTGGCCCTTCTCCCAAGGGACAGCATTGCCAAGCCCGTTTACTTATCCAAGAAGTTCAGATAACCTTTCACATCAATGCTGAATGGAATGATTCCACAATAGACCTAAGGTCGCGGTGCATTCCTCGTTTATAAATCAATCAATAAATCTGGAAGCCTAGCGAAATTAGTTTTTATGTTGATACCCGCTCGGGTGGTAAAGTCATCGAGGTCATCAAACAGTAGGCCCAGGAAACATGCTGTTTCGATTGGGCCGGACCATAGGGAGAAGGGTGTCAGATGAGTGGGGCTTTTTGGGAATGCAAAGATGTGGTTAGAGTTATGCGGGGACTTTTTGCATGCTGAACCTGTATTTGGTCTGTCGGGTTTGAATCTGGATAAGTACTAGTTTAACCTGCGAAGCTGCGCAAGCGTCTCTCTAGTTTTTCGCGCTTCTTGTCTGCAACGGGTGACGGTTTGACTCCAAGCACGCCATCCACTGAAAAGGCGCCGGTGAAGAAGTGAGTGGTGGTCAATGCGGGTCTGAAATGAGTTGGGACCGAAGTCTGGTCGGCGTACTGTTTCATGTTGTCCACGTAGTCAAGGAAAGACCTCTTGTTGTTCCTATGAAGCGGCGTCGCTTGAAAGAGTAGACTGCAGGCTGTAAAAGCATTTCAGCAGAAACTGCTTGGAGAGGAGTGTATTATGTGTATAACACAGAGACATCACGAGGCATCCCGTTATAGAGCGGAGTGTAGTGCTCTGACATGTCTGAAGCGACCATATTGGTGCGGCGTAGTTTAGGACCGGCTGGCCGATTGCCTCGTATGTTGCCAACAACGTTTCTTTGTCTTTTCTCCATGAGATGCCAACTGTTTACATGAAGATTTTATTGCAGCTCTGTACTTTGGCAGTTATTGCTGTCGTATTAGAAGTGAAGGAGCACAGGCTGTCTAGTGCCACACCTAAAGTCTTAGGGCTATTTACAGTCTAAATTTAATCGACTGCAATGTTAAGGTCTAGTCTGCACTCCTTTGTCCAGTTCGTGAATATGGTCGCTTTGGATTTAGTTGGGGAAGTGTAGGTTCCTTACAGAAAAGAAGCGAGAAAGGTCAGAGAGATAGCCGTTTATGAGCGTACGAGGTGATAGGAAATACCTCTGGTGGGTTAGGGAGTTTCGAAATGAAGAAATTAAACATCAACGGTGAGAGGGCACCACTCTGCAGAACCTCCTGTTTAATTCTTCTCAATTTGGAGTGTTTTTCTGTTTATGTCGTTTGCGGTCCCTATAAGTAAACTTTAGCAGCGTTCTTATTGATAAATCCGTTACATAGAAGTGTGATTTTCAAATAAATACAAATGTACACAAAGACATAATTATTCGAAAATGGCAAAGTTTAGCGATCTGAAGATTACACAACTGAAAATGAAGCTGCATCAACGGGTTTGGCAACAAATGGATTAAATTCCGATTTACAGTCACGGTTACGAGAGGCCAAGGAAACGGAAAACGTTAATGTTGACGAATTATGTATCAATAGGAATTAGTGGAAGAAACAATGAAATCACAGTTAAAGGAAGAGACTCAATGTTCAACAGTTGGAAGAGCAGGAAGTTTGTATACAAGTACAAAGCTCTTTACAATAGGAAGATAGGAAGCATCTGACCCAGTACAAAGGACCCTCTAGTCAGTAGCGCAAAATAAACTTAATGCTGAAGTGGATCAGTCTTTGCAAGAATATACAGTTTTGCGAGGTGTAATGCATGAATAACTCGGCTATAACCGCGTATGCGGTGTCTATGCCAGTAAGGAAGAAGAATGTATGAAGTGGAGGTGAACAAATATCCCACGGGTGGAGAAACAGCTGCAGGAAGAGTCACAAAAGCATATTGTGGGGCTGCTTGCATAAAGTAAGGCCATAGTTCCCGAGCAATAGCGATTGTTCCGAAGGTTAGAAGTCCCGAAGTTCCAAGCGAGCTGCACAACGGTCCTATTGGAGGACATTGGCGAATCACGACATTCTTAGAGAAATTGAAGCGAAGGTTTTATTGGGCTGATTGTCGTCAATCGGCTATAGAGAAGATTGCCAAATTTTCTGTGTGCGTTGTAGCTAAAGGGTTTCGGTCGAGGAGTCATGGCCAGATGAAGCAGTATAATTCCGGTACACTATTTGAGCGAATTGAATTGGGGGTAGATGGTTCATCTCCCCCAATAACTTAGGAAACATACATGTTTTGGTAGTTAAGGAACATTTCAACGAATTGCCACAAGTATACCCGATTCCTAGTCGAGACGCTGAGCCAGTAGTGGAAGTATTTATTTACAAGTGGATGACAAGAAATGGTGTACCAATGGAATTACGTTGTAACCAAGAAAGGAATATCGAAACAGCTTCATTTCAGGAGATGTGCCAGAAACTGGGTTTCCTGAAAACGGATGAAATTAACTCCAATAAAAGAAGGACAGCTAAGGAAGGAAGTTAACAGCATTCTCGAAGAGAGACATAAATGTTATGTGTTTCGTACTGAAAATTTGTCTAATCGGGACCAAAATGTTCGAGTGGTGATGTTTTGGTAACAATCTACTATATAAGGGCTGCTGGATTGTGCAACAGACACAGTTCTAATTAGAGTGTTGCTTAGTAAAAGGCTATAAGAAAGAAGTTGTATACTCGAAGAAGTAAAGATGAGTGCTTAGTCATTACATTGGAACATATATTTAACAATCCAGTGATCGAACTCAGGAGTGAGTTACAAAGTTATGAGAAATCTGTTCCGAAAAATGCATCATTCGTTGTTTCTAAACACTTTGAATTTGCTACTAACATCGGAATATTTAGATTTAGGATTGGAATATCATGGAAGTGGATTTAGAGTTTAGGTGCCCCAGCGAAGTTGGACGCGAAAATGTTTTTTAACCATATTATTTTTCACAAAAAACCATGGTAAGGCCTGGAAAACTCGAAATAGCGAGCTGTTTCCACAAAATCTTGTTTCAACTTTTAACAACGGGGGAGATCTTATAATGATTTGGGGGTTCATGTCGACTGCTGGCACCGAAAATCTAGTTTTGCCGAGTCTACAATGAATAGCAGAAAATATCTTTAAATATTAGACGAGAAATTATAGCATATTGTCCAAAAATTTCAAACAGATGATGACATGAAGCATACAGCTAGAGTTGTCAAAGAATGGGTGTGGTATAACCGAAAACAGTTGAATTCACCTCTCCAATCTCCGGATCACAATTCTATTTAGATTTTGTGTTATATTGTAGGCAGAAACATTAGAAAAAGACTCGTAACCACAAAAATGATTTTCGGAATGCCTCGCCTGAAGAACGGAAGAACATTTCGAATAAAATTACTCAAAAATTAGTCAACTCAAATTTTTTACAATCCTTGACACAGTTGTTAAAATTGATTTCCGAAATAGCCTTCAATGCGCGTAGCGATTCACGTTTAATGTCTCCAATTGAATTCAAAACGGTTTACCGGAGCGGTCGTTTGAGTTTGTTGAATAGCCAGAAGCTAAATCAGGCGAATACGGTGTTTGCGGCACGATATCAGTTGCAAATTTGGTGAAAAACTCACGAAAAATCAATGCAGTATCCGGCGATGCGTTATCGTGGTTATCGTGGTATAAAAACCCAGATGTGTCAACTCGATAATCGAAGAAAACTGTCAACATAACCTTGATTTTCGACATGCTCTGAGCTGGTTTTTTCGGCTTCGGCTCACCTTTGCTACGATATTCGGCTGATTGAGCGTCTGTTTTCGGCTCGCAAGCACAGATCCAAGACTCAGCGCGACTAATAATATGTTTTATGACATCCTGGTTGTCGGAAAGCATTTCACAGACGTTAACGCGACGCTGTTTCGAAAGAGTTGAGTGATTTTGGAACCAATCGTGTTTTCAATTTTCTTAGGCCCAAATGATCTATCAATATGATATAAAATGTTCGGTTGCACTCGAACTTAGCCCTTCCTTACTTGTTTTCAGTTTATTATTGACTTTCTTGGTATACGCAGTGCAATTAACAACGAAAAAAATTTGTCTGTCATTTGTATTCAGAGATCTTTTGGCTATGAAGTGCATTAGATTTTTTGATTTCCCGATTAAAGAATTGAATTCATATGTTATGTTTTTTATTAAACAATTTTCCTGTCACCTCGAAAAAAATAATAAAAAGCGACAGAGTTTTTAATATTGTCAATGAAGTTGTTGTGAGTTATCGTGGGCTAATATTTGACACAGCAAAGAGGATGTTATTTGCAGTAGCAAAAAGTCTCCAACATCCTAATGCGTGTGTATGTATCGGCGACTGTTTAGTATGCACGACGCTTGGCGGTAACAGTAAATTAGTAAAAGTTACGTGCAAGATAAAAAGTTTGGACAAAGTTTTGGAGCTGGTGGCGTTGTTGACGCCGTGTGATTGGCTTTCTGAAAAGATTCTAAGCAAAGACAACCAACCATACTAGCACTTAAAAGCCGAAGCGAAGAAACGGATTTTTCTCTGTGTCCCGCTGTGAGCTCTACGAGTATCGATGCTGCGTTGCGACTGCTAATTATTGTTTTTATTATTGTTATTATTATTTTTTCTTTTAATTTTCCAGTGATTATAATTGTGCCTGCCTCCGTTGCAAGTGTCGAATATTTATAGGTTGGCACAGCTGGCGATGAAAGCTCGATGAAAGCTGCTTCCTGACTCAGAGCAAAGCGCCGTCAATTGTACATTTTTATTATTATTTATATTGGCAAACAAAAAGTTTCTTATTTGATAGAACTTAAATGAAATTTTTCGTTTTGATTTGTTAAGCGGCACAGCGATGCATTTCGACGATGGTTATGGTGTGTCAAGAAAAGTTGTTGCGAAAGAAATAATCAATGGCTATGGTGAAAGACTTTCAAATATTTATAATATTACCAACGAATATCCAATTAGAGAGATTTAATTGTTATTACTTAACTTTCTTTAAAGTGATTCAAGTGAGTTTCATGTGTCCTTAAAATTTCGAGGTACATCGAAGCACTGTTGATATTTTAATAATTTTTGTTTCAATGTTTCGAATGTTAATGAATATTTCTCAGTATTATATTATTTCAGCCAGGTCGACTCCTTATCGTGCGATTTCTCCAGCCTGATAGTGGAGAAAATAATAAAAACCGTAGGACTAAATAAAAAGGTACAATATATTACATAAATGTCCTTAACGATAGTGCCGTTAGTTCTGCTTTCTCCCTGTTAGAGAAAGGAGGAGTGAGTCAAGTGGTGAATGAAGACAAGACGAAATATCTTCTGTAATCTAATAAAGAGTCAGCATTTGCCTCTTGACCGTACTTTTCCGTTGACAGTCATATCTTTGAAGCTGTAGGTAATTCCGTCTATTTTGGAACAAGTATTAACAACACCAACTATTAACAGGTGCGATCTTGGACTGAGTAGGCAACTGAAGAGTAAAGTCCTATTTCGACGAATCAAAACCGAACTCTATAAATCGCTCATTATTCTCGTTCTGCGAATTTTGTGTTTTTTCAAAAATTATTTGTTTATTCATGAATATCTATTTTGTCCCCTTCAAAGTAATCCCCATGAGATATTATACACTTGTGCCAACGGTTTTTCCAATCTTCGAAGCACTTCAAAAAATCATTTTTTTTTTATCTTCTTCAACTCCATCTTCGATGCCGTCTTTATCTCGTCAAGAGAAGCGTAACGTCGTCCTTTCATAGGCCTCTTCAGTTTAGGGAACAAGAAAAAGTCACAGGGGGCCAGATCTGGGGAATACGGTGGCTGCGGCATCATTAGTGTGTTGTTTTTGGCCAAAAAGTTGCGCACAAGCAACGATGTGTGAGCAGGGGCGTTATCATGGTGCAAAAGCCAATTTTTGTTCTTCCACAAATCCGGGCGTTTCTGGCGGATTGCTTCGCGCAAATCGCGCATAACTTGCAGGTAAAGTACAATCGATTCAATTAACGTCTGGATATAACATCTTTCAAATGACCTCCGCTTCTTTTGCAAGGGAGAGAATAACGCCATAAGAAGTAGTCTAATGGTGTTAAATCACAACTTCTTGGAGGCCATTGAATGTCGCAATTTTTTTAAATAATCGAATCAAACTTGTTTTGCAATAAGTCGGTCGTCGCACGTGCGTCTTGTTGGAACCAGATGATGTCACGAATAACTTCTTCCAATTGCGTCTATAAAAACTTGATTATCATCGATCTATACCACTATACAGTAATGGTGTCACCAGTTTCATTTCAAAAGAAGCAGTACGGACCGTTGATTCCACCACGCCAAACTGTCAGTTGAGGTGAATGTAATGGTTGTTCTTGAATTATCGTGGATTTTCTTCGCGCCAGAGAGAGACTTGGAGGATGGAGTCATGTGTAGAAGTTCACGCAAGTGAGGAAAGTTCTCTGATTGCCATTCACTTGGGAGTGGCCAGAAACGATTCTTTTACATGTGACTCAAGCAGCTCACGACTTCCGGTCTTTGACCAAGTATCCTCTGGGTAGCCTAAGAACATCCGTTTGAAGGCGAGGTAACGTGAGAAGGCGAAGCATCCCCTGCATAGGGTTGTGCGCAGGGTTTGGGACCCGCCACGTAAAAAAACACCCCCAGTGAATAGTCAGAACCAGCCTCGGATGAGAGACCCCCCTTTTGATGACGACCATGGCAAACGAAATAAGGACTACGAATTAAGGGCATGCACCTGGAATGTCCGGTCCCTTAACTGGGAAGGTGCCACTGCCCAGCTGGTTGATGTCCTCGTGAAAATAAAGGCTGACATCACCGCCGTCCAAGAAATGCGATGGACGGGACAAGGACAAAGACGAGTAGGTCCTTGTGACATTTACTACAGTGGCCATATAAAGGAGCGCAGGTTTGGTGTGGGATTCGTGGTGGGAGAGACACTCCGTCGCCGAGTACTATCATTCACTGCGGTGAATGAACGTCTAGCCACAATCCGCATCAAAGCGAGGTTCTTCAACATATCGCTGATTTGCGCCCACGCCCCGACGGAAGAGAAGGACGATGTGACCAAAGATGCCTTTTATGAGTGCTTGGAGCGCACTTATGAGAGATGCCCCCGTCACGATGTAAAAATCGTGCTTGGCGACTTCAACACCAGGGTGGGCAAAGAAGGTATCTTTGGTACTACGGTCGGTAAATTCAGCCTCCACGACGAAACATCCCCAAATGGGTTGAGGCTGATCGACTTCGCCGGGGCCCGAAATATGGTTATCTGTAGTACTAGATTCCAGCATAAGAAGATCCATCAAGCTACCTGGCTGTCACCGGATCGAAAAACTACCAACCAGATCGATCATGTTGTGATAGACGGAAGACACGTCTTCAGTGTTTTAGATGTGCGTGCGCTCCGAGGTCCTAACATCGACTCGGACCACTATATTGTTGCAGCCAAAATTCGCACCCGCCTCTGTGCAGCAAAAAACGCACGCCAACAAACACAAGGAAGGTTCGACGTCGAGAAGCTGCAATCACAACAGACAGCCGAACGATTCTCTACTCGGCTTGCACTCCTGCTCTCTGAGAGCACTCGTCAACAACTCGGTATAAGGGAACTGTGGGACGGCATTTCAAACTCCTTACGTACAGCTGCAACCGAAACCATTGATTTTCGGAAAGTGCAAAAGAACAGCTGGTACGACGAGGAGTGCCGTGTCGCAGCGGAGAGAAAACAGGCTGCCTACCTCGCAACGTTACGATCGACCACAACACGTGCGGGATGGGATAGATACCGAGAGTTGAAGAGGGAAGCGAGACGCATTTGCAGACAGAAGAAGAAAGAGGCCGAAATGCGTGAGTACGAACAGCTGGATAAGCTGGCCGACAGGGGTAATGCTCGAAAATTCTACCAAAAGATGCGGCGGCTTACAGAAGGTTTCAAGACGGGAGCATACTCCTGTAGAACCCCCCAAGGTGATCTAGTTACCGATGCCCAGAGCATACTTAAATTATGGAGGGAACACTTCTCCAACCTGCTGAATGGCAGTGATAGCACAACACCGGGAGAAGGCGAACCCTATTCCCCAATCGATGACGATGGAGCAGACGTTCCATTACCCGGCCAAGAAGAAGTTCGAATAGCAATTGCCCGCCTGAAAAACAACACAGCGGCAGGGGCCGATGGATTGCCGGCCGAGCTATTCAAACACGGCGGCGAAGAACTGATAAGGAGCATGCATCAACTTCTTTGTAAAATATGGTCGGACGAAAGCATGCCTAACGATTGGAATTTAAGTGTGCTATGCCCAATCCATAAAAAAGGAGACCCCACAATCTGCGCCAACTACCGTGGGATAAGCCTCCTCAATATCGCATATAAGGTTCTGTCGAGCGTATTGTGTGAAAGATTAAAGCCCACCGTCAACAAGCTGATTGGACCTTATCAGTGTGACTTCAGACCTGGTAAATCAACAACCGACCAGATATTCACCATGCGCCAAATCTTGGAAAAGACCCGTGAAAGGAGAATCGACACTCATCACCTATTTGTCGATTTCAAAGCTGCTTTCGACAGCACGAAAAGGAGCTGCCTTTATGCCGCGATGTCTGAATTTGGTATCCCCGCAAAACTAATACGGCTGTGTAAACTGACGTTGAGCAACACGAAAAGCTCCGTCAGGATCGGGAAGGACCTCTCCGAGCCGTTCGATACCACACGAGGTTTCAGACAAGGTGATTCGATTCCCTATCGTGCGACTTTTTCACCCTACTTCTGGAGAAAATAGTTCGGGCTGCAGAACTCAACAGAGAAGGTACCATCTTCTATAAGAGTGTACAACTGCTGGCGTATGCCGATGATATTGATATCATCGGCCTCAACACCCGCGTCGTTAGTTCTGCTTTCTCCATACTGGACAAGGAAGCAAAAGAAATGGGTCTGGCAGTGAACGAGGGCAAGACGAAATATCTCCTGTCATCAAACAAACAGTCGTCGCACTCGCGACTAGGCTCCCACGTCACCGTTGACAGTCATAACTTTGAAGTTGTAGATAATTTCGTCTATCTTGGAACCAGCGTAAACACCACCAACAATGTCAGCCTAGAAATCCAACGCAGGATAACTCTTGCCAACAGGTGCTAAGTAGGCAATTGAGAAGCAAAGTCCTCTCTCGACAAACAAAAAACAAACTCTATAAGTCACTCATAATTCCCGTCCTGCTATATGGTGCAGAGGCCTGGACGATGTCAACAACAGATGAGTCGACGTTGCGAGTTTTCGAGAGAAAAGTTCTGCGAAAGATTTATGGTCCTTTGCGCGTTGGCCACATCGAATATCGCATTCGATGGAACGATGAGCTGTACGAGATATACGACGACATTGACATAGTCCAGCGAATTAAAAGACAGCGGCTACGCTGGCTAGGTCATGTTGTCCGGATGGACGAAAACACTCCAGCTCTGAAAGTATTCGACGCAGTACCCGCCGCGGGGAGCAGAGGAAGAGGAAGACCTCCACTCCATTGGAAGGACCAAGTGGAGAAGGACTTGGCCTCGCTTGGAATATCCAATTAGCGCCACGTAGCGAAAAGAAGAAACGACTGGCGCGCTGTTGTTGACTCGGCTATAATCGCATAAGCGGTGTCTACGCCAATTAAGAAGAAGAAGAAGAGAGAGACTCCTGCTCGTATATGGTGCCAAAATCGGATGATGAGCATGGTCTCGCCCACTTTGAGCTAAACTCACATATATCAGGATGTCTTTGACCGATTTCAACCAAATTCGGTAAGTAGCAGTCTAATATTGCAGTGTGAAAATGGACGAAATCGGACTATAATCACGCCCCATATAACACAATTTAAATTTCATTTGATTTATGGACGTTCTACTATATAAGTATGTAAATCAAAATGCGGTTAGTACAACGAGGTATAACTTTGCTCTAATAGTGCTTTTGAAGTATGCCATCCTATTTCCCGAAATTATTTAAATCAAGCAAAAACTGTTCAAGCCCCTAGGTATAAAATCTATCTCAATGTGTGAGATACATATGTAATTGAAATTCAAAGAGAATCCTTTCCTGATAGTACTCGTAGTATGTCTGTGTATTACAAATTGTTTGAATCTGGCAAATACTTCTCTTAGCCCCCATATATCTAATAGAAAGATCTTCGAACTTCTAGGTGACTTTATACGGCGTACTATATATAGAGCAATATGTGAGTTATCTTAACAAAATTGATGCCCGAAACTAAAGCTTGTGATCTCGGCGACATTTGGTTTCAACAAGACGGCGTTACTTCCCACACATCGCACCAATGGATTTATTGAGAGAATACTTCGGTCAGCAGATAAGTTCACGTTTTGTTCCGGACGACTGGCCACCAAGATCGTGTGATATCACACTGCTAGACTTTTTCCTGTGCGGATATGTTAAGCTAAAGTCTATGCGGACAATCTCGCTTCGGTTCAGGCTATATAGCAAAACATCACACGTTTCATTCGCCAGTTATCAGTCGAAATGCTCGAACAAGTCTTCGGAAATTGGCCTCAACTGGTGGACAATCAGAGACTTAGCCGCGGCCAGCATTTGAAATAGATAGTATTAAAAAAATAAATGCCAAATAATGTTATTTCGAATGATCATAAACATTTCTCATTAAAGGTTTCTGTGTTTTTCTTTAAAAATAAGTAGAGAACTTCGAAATGGATCACCCTTTATGTATAAAAGTTTTAGTTATAACATTTCTGATAATACTTTTGCTAATATTTAATTCTAGGTTAAAATAAGTCAATGAATAATGTTTCATCAATTCAAGCAGCTAATTTATAACCGATAACTATTGCTAAAATGCACAGCTCAAAAACCAGTTTTAAACCAGTTAACAGTTAAATTTGTTACTAAGTTGTATGAATCACACATGTAGTTTGTATATAACTTTGATTTAAGTTGTTGAAAATGGCAAAGTATTAGGTTAATGGCGAGATAGAGAAATTCCTCCTTCATAGCACAATAAACGCTCTGAAAATGCTATTGCATTTATCTCTCCTGCCAAATTCAGCGTTCATTGCCTTCTTATCAGCTTTATTGCCATTTTCAACATTTGGAATTTTAAAATACAAAGGCAAACAGAAAAAAAATAAAAAAAAAAAATTGAAAATATGTACACACAAAACCGATTGTAAAATAAGTGCACACTTCAACCCTATCAAATGGCCAATCGTTCGATGCCACCGCACCAGCTCCACCATAATCCTTACTCTGCTGGCACGAGCGTGTTCGCAAAATAGTGTGAAATTGTCGAAATAAATGCGAATTTTCGCACGTTTTCCCAAATGAGTTCCTTCTTATAGCAATTGAAAGGTGCGTTTATTTAAAGTAGAGTTGAGGGGTGAGGTGTGGGGTGTGGGCGTTTAACGTTCTTTAATACCACTGTTATAACTGCCTGTGCACGCGCCGAATTTGAAAATCTTTTCTAAAGTGAATTGGCTAGCTTCTCCAAGAGATATGTATCTACACACGCATTTAAATCGTTTAAAAAGTAACGGTGAACATACACATTTGTAAACGGTGGATGAGAATAGGATTTGCCATTATACTAATGTTGGCGCTTAGTTTAAATGGACAAGAAGCCCAAAGAAATCAATGAATAAAGTGTACACAATTATTTAAAATGAGTCCATTGGGCTCCGATACATAAAATATTTCTTAATATATTATTTTAATAGTGTCATCGATCGGTTTGGGTTGTGTGTTCAAATCTTACATAAATATTTTAAAGTTAATCAGATATCTCTATAGTTGACAAACTTTACCGAAACTAGGAAATGTCGGACCCTATAAAATAATTATATAAATGAATTAAGTCGATTTAGCTATGTCTGTTTGACCGTCTGTCGGTATATCACGAACACGTTCTTTTCTTCTCAAGAAGCTGTTTATTTCGGAACCGCCGATGTCGGATGACTACAAGAAGCTTTCCAAAGTAAACAAGACCTTTTGAATCTAGCGCCCCTTGGTGGCGCAATCTACAAAAATGTCGACTGATGTGATAGAATCTGCTATCTTTATCGATTGTGTAGTGAGTTTCATGATATTTCTTTGATTAGAAGTGGAATTATTGGGTTTTAAGTGTTAGTACATATGTTTGTGTTATCGGTGCGAAAATGAACTTCGAACAAAGAGCCACCAACATTAAGTTTTTTTTTTAATTTGTAAAACTTTTACCGAAACGTTTCAATTGATGAAACAAGTTTATGGCGATTTTTGCCTATCCCGTAGCAGAATGCACGAGTGGTTTCATCCTTTTTAAAGTGGTCGTGAGGACATAAATGACGATCAACATGTGGGCCAATCAAAATCCATGATCACCGGAAATTCCATCGAAACTGTGCGTGAATTCATCAAAAATCAGCCGAAATCATCATTGAAATTCATGAAAATGGAATTGAAGATCTCCAAAACATCGATTTATTGCATTTTGGCCAAACATTTGGGCTAACGAAAGCTGTGTTCACGGCACAAATTGGCTGACGACAAAAAATTGTTCAAAATCCAACATTCGAAGGACGATTATTTTTTTAACCATTAACCACTCCCCGTATTCACCTGATGTGGCACCGTGCGACTTCTTCCTTTTCGGAAAAATGCATTTGCCCATGAAAGGAAATCGTTATGCAGACGTAGAAGCCATTTAAAAAGCTTGCACCGGCATACTGGCGGCCATACCGGCCAAAGAGCTAAAACACTCCTTCGACATGCTTTTACTTTGGACCGTGCAAAAAGCTGTATTGAAGAAGATGGAGATTATTTTGAATAAAATAAATTGGTTTTGTCGAAAATACCTTTCGTTCTGGTTTTTTTTAAAGTCCTCTTTACTTTGGAATGCACCTTGTATAACTTATAGAATATGTCATACATACTCAATGATAAAATACATGTCCTTGAAAATAAAACTTTTTTATTTGCTGAGATATCTTCATGAAAGTTAACATGGATTATTATCCAATTCAATTTCTAAAGCAATTGTTCAGATCGGACTACAATAGTATATACTATTTAGTTGCTAAATAAATAAACTCAATTTGAAGAAGAATACCTTTTTACACCTATTGAGTTACCTTATATGTATATATATGTATATAAATTATCAGGATGACGTACTACCGGATGAGCTGAATTCGAGGTGATTTTCTGTCCGTCGGACCGTGTGTCTATGCAAACGATAACTTGTATAGTAGAGTAACTTACCTTCCCAAGGAGGTTTATTGCCACGCCCACAAAACTTTGTTAATTCGAGACTTATAAAGTGATATAACTGTCCAATTCACTGCGAAGATGATGCGAAAAGACTTTATGAGAATCGATATAAAGCACTCACCTTTAGGTGAAACCTAAATCCCAGGAATTACTCCACTAATTTTAACCAAAAAATCTGGTTAACATTAGCACTAACCCTTATATGTATTTGGCCAATATAAGAAATATTAAAAGATGTTCCCTACTTTTCCACAGAAAAAACACAGAAATTTCAAATTTAATGGAGAGTGTGTATTATTATTCGAAATTTTTTTTTTTTTTTTTTTTTTTTTTATTTCAGTGCCATTGTAACTAGTTAACATAAAATAAACTAACGAACAATTTGTTTTGCTTATTGTATAATACAAAATAATTAATGGTGCTCTGCGTATAAATTGCAGAGAATCTGGTTACTGTATAAGGTGATACGGTTTTTTGCGCTTAAGCCTTTCTTTCCATTCACTTCGAGTGACAAGAGCCCTGGCTTCAGTGTTCACATGGTCAGAAAGTCTTTCCATATGAGACTTTGCACATTTTTTAATTGATGCAGCAATTGAGTCAATTCCGAGATCGCGTTCAAGATCGTGACTGCGAACATACCAAGGCGCATTGACGGCGCATCTTAAAACTTTGTTTTGAAATCGCTGGATTTGTGCAACAATGCTAGGGCTTGAGCACCCCCAAAGTTGTATCCCATAAGTCCAAACTGGTCTGAACGCCTGCTTGTAGACTAGAATTTTGTTATATGTGGATAATGCAGAGTTTCTACCCAATAGCCAATACAAGTTTCTGAATTTTATTTCTAATTCTTCTTTTTTCTTTTTGACATGTGCACTCCATCTAAGTTTTGTGTCCAGGGTCATGCCTAGATATTTCACGGTATTATGATATGGTATTTGCACACCGTTTAAGTACAGAGGCACACATCTAGTATTGTTGTATGCGAAATCAATGTGTACTGATTTAGTCTCGTTTAGTTTTATTCGCCATTTAGCTGTCCATTCAAATATTTTGTTTAAATGTTCCTGCAATCTTGCAATTGATGCAGTTTGTGTTTTGCCAACAGACAGAACCGCAGTGTCATCTGCAAATGTTGCTGTAATACAATTGTCGTCATGTGGTAGATCGCACGTAAAGAGTAGGTAAAGGATGGGTCCTAACACACTACCCTGAGGAACACCAGCCTTTATTTCCTTTAAGTCAGAGTATATATCTCCAAGTTTAATTCGAAAAAAACGGTCCGAAAGGTATGATTTTAAAATATTGTAATATTTTTTTGGTAAAAGCATTTTAATTTTGTTTAGGAGCCCGCCATGACAAACTTTATCAAAGGCTTTAGACACATCGAGAAAAACAGCTGAGCAAACCTTTTTGTCTTCGAAGGCATTTTCAATGACTCGAGTTATTCTATGTACTTGGTCAATAGTGGAGTGATTTTTTCGAAAGCCAATTATTCGAAATAACATTCTTTGACATTTATTTTTTGAAGATCATCTCTTTCAAATGTTGGCCGCGGCTACGTCTTAGATGGTCCATTTGTTGAGTCCAATTTTCGATGACTCGTTCGAGATTTATTAGACATTACATATCCGCACAGGAAAATGTCTAACGGTGTGATATCACACGATCTTGGTCGTTCATCGACCGATCCAAAACGTAAAATTATCTGCTTACCGAAGTGTTCTTTCAATAAATCCATTGATTGATGCGATGTGTGGGAAGTGGGGCCGTCTAAATATCGCCGAGATTACGAGCTTCAATTTCAGTCAGCAAATATTTGGTTATCATGGCACGATAAGAGATTTTTGAAAAAATATGGACCGATGATACCACCGGCCTACGAAGCACACCAAACCGTTTTTTTTTTTCGATGAAATGGCAGTTCTTGAATCTCTTCAGGTTGCTCTTCGTCAAATGCGGCAATTCGTTTACATACCCATTGAGGCAGAAATGGATCTCATCGCTGAATAAAATTTGGCTCGAAAATTTCGAATCGTCTTGAAAATTTTCAAGTCGTTTCATACGTCGATTCGAGTTGTGCGAACAGTGCCGATTGAACTCTCCCAGACCTTCTTGTCCTAAATACTCGATACAGTAATTGCAATACAAAATGCCACTCAGTTATAAATGCACTCAATACTAGAATGAATTGAATTTACCATATTTGGATATATGTATTTTATGATATTGAACTTGTAATATTAAAAATATAAATTAAATTAAGTTCTGCTAAATCGATTTCTAATTATTAAAAGTAATTTAATTTTGTGCAGCAAAATATCTGCACATCACATGAGGATATACAAGTATACATATGTATGTATATAAATTTTTGGCACCAACTAAACAGCGGCGGGCCATCACCAGACTTGCATGGGTATAACATGAATTAGGCCGGAAATTATATTTATTTCCGTAAATTGAGTGCAACTCAACATTTCAATATCCTTTACTCGACGCCTGTCTACAGCGCTGTTGGCGTTACTGGCAGACATTGTCAGTGGCACTATCACCCCACCCATCACCCGTTCGTCGACCTGGCGAGCTATTGAAATCCGTTTAGCTGCATTAACGCCAATTTATCACGTGACGAACGATCTGTGCGCGCCTAGCGCGTCTTTTAAGTGACTTTCTGCCCTGGCCCACAATTACTCGGCGTTCGCACCCGCCCATTGCCGAGAAGTTCGCAAAAGCATTATGGCTGAAGAAAAGTTTTGTGCACTGCTATTTCCGTGACAGTAATCAATTTATTTTTGGCATGACGCTTATTGCATTTCCTAGTCACTGCGGAGCGCCAAGCCAAATTACAGAAAATCTTTATGTGGGCAATTCTGCTACTTTTTGCTTCGAATGTGTAGAAGGCTGCTTTTGATATTATTGACAGTATGATGAGTTCGGTATTTTAGTGTTTAGAAATTAATACATATTTATGTGTGGAGTTAGGTGTGATGGAGGAGTGCAATCAGATTAGGTAACTCTTTCCGTAGAATATAAAATATTTTTGAAATCTGCTCCCATTAAAAAAAATCACACTACGCACACCCGTATTATTTTTAAGGTACCAGCACGAGCAATTGGGAAAGGTTCTTATTGCTTTATTTTTCAATTGATGCTCGATTAAAATATGGATCAACTTTACAAACCGTTAATGATTTAAGAGGAAAAGTTATGGTTATTTCTAGGCTCAAAGACCAATTTGACTGGGGCGAAAAAGGTTGATGATGATGACTTCAGTCGGTGAAATAGTCTAAACCTTTTCAACGTTAAAAAAATATTGAGCGTATAAGAAAATTATACGAGTATAATAGGTCATCAAACGAAAATTGCATATTACTCATTCGATTTCTCTAAAGTGTTTTCAGACCAATTAAGCTCTTCTGCCAGAATTTTTTGCAATTCACTACAACTAAATCAGTGAAATTTGCGCAGACCAAATATTTTCGGGACATTTCCTCTAACATTATGACAATATCACAACTCCGCTTATTTTCCATTATCCCAAGTTTAAAATCCATATGATTCTTTTATATAAGAGTACTAGGGGATCCGACCAGGCGTTGCTATGGTATACATTTTACAAGGTGCATTCCAAAGTAAAGAGGACTTTAAAAAATTTCCGGCATAATCAAATTATTTTATTCAAAATAATCTCCTTCTGCTTCAGTACAGCTTTTTGCAAGATCCAAAAGCATTTCTAACGAGTGTTTTAGCTCGTTGGCCGGTTTGGCATCCAGTATGCCGGTGCAAGTCTTTTTAATGGCCTCTACGTCTGCATAACACTTTCCTTTCATGGGTGAATGCATTTTTCCGAAAAGGAAGAAGCCGTACGGTGCCATATCACGTGAATACGGGGAGTTAATGTTAAAATGTGATTTTTGGTCAAATAATCCTTCGAATGTTGGATTCTGAGCAATTTTTGGTCGTCAGTCGGAACAAACCGTAAACACACCTTTCGTAAGCCCAAGTGTTCGGTCAAAATGCAATAAATCGAGATTTTGGTGATGTTCAATCCCATTTCCATGAATTTCAATGATGATTTCGGCTGATTTTTGATGAATTCACGCACACTTTCGATGGAATTTCCGGTGGTCCCCGATTTTGACTGGCCCACATGTTGATCGTTATTTATGTCCTCGCGACCACTTTGAAAACATTGAAACCACTTGCGCACTTTGCTACGGGATAGGCAATCATCGCTAGAAACTTGTTTCATCAATTGAAACGTTTCGGTAAAAGTTTTACCAATTTAAAAAAAAATTTAATTTTGGCTATTTGTTCGAAGCTTATTTTCGCACCGATAACACAAACATACTGACACTTAAAACGCAATAACTTTTCTTCCAGTCTGTGAAGTGTCATGAAATTCTCACTAGACAATCGATGGAGATAGAAGATTCTAACGACAAGATTCGACATATAACGGGTGATTTTTTTGAGGTTAGGATTTTCATGCATTAGTATTTGACAGATCACGTGGGATTTCAGACATGGTGTCAAAGAGAAAGATGCTCAGTATGCTTTGACATTTCATCATGAATAGACTTACTAACGAGCAACGCTTGCAAATCATTGAATTTTATTACCAAAATCAGTGTTCGGTTCGAAATGTGTTTTATCGACAAATTTTGTTCAGCGATGAGGCTCATTTCTGGTTGAATGGCTACGTAAATAAGCAAAATTGCCGCATTTGGGGTGAAGAGCAACCAGAAGCCGTTCAAGAACTGCCCATGCATCCCGAAAAATGCACTGTTTGGTGTGGTTTGTACGCTGGTGGAATCATTGGACCGTATTTTTTCAAAGATGCTGTTGGACGCAACGTTACGGTGAATGGCGATCGCTATCGTTCGATGCTAACAAACTTTTTGTTGCCAAAAATGGAAGAACTGAACTTGGTTGACATGTGGTTTCAACAAGATGGCGCTACATGCCACACAGCTCGCGATTCTATGGCCATTTTGAGGGAAAACTTCGGACAACAATTCATCTCAAGAAATGGACCCGTAAGTTGGCCACCAAGATCATGCGATTTAACGCCTTTAGACTATTTTTTGTGGGGCTACGTCAAGTCTAAAGTCTACAGAAATAAGCCAGCAACTATTCCAGCTTTGGAAGACAACATTTCCGAAGAAATTCGGGCTATTCCGGCCGAAATGCTCGAAAAAGTTGCCCAAAATTGGACTTTCCGAATGGACCACCTAAGACGCAGCCGCGGTCAACATTTAAATGAAATTATCTTCAAAAAGTAAATGTCATGAACCAATCTAACGTTTCAAATAAAGAACCGATGAGATTTTGCAAATTTTATGCGTTTTTTTTTTAAAAAAAGTTATCAAGCTCTTAAAAAATCACCCTTTAGATGGCGCCACCAGGGGGCGCTAGATTAGAAAATTCCTGTTTACTTTGAAAAGCACCTTGATACTATTATTCATATAATAAACTATTCAAAGGCGAAATCGTTTTTTCGGTATAAGAATCCAAGGGATTGTTTTTTTAAATTTCATTGAAAAAAATAACGAATTTTAGGCTGTTTTCTCAATGTCTGGTTACCCGACTTTCTGTCCAGTTATAAAGTTGTTCCCTTAATAGATTGACTTATTAAACACCAACAATGTGCATGGGTAATGGAGATGTCCGCTTAATAGGGCAACCATTTAATATAGCTTTCACTATATTTTTTATTTATTAAATATTTTTCCTATGCTATCTTCTTAGTTGGTTAAAATTATTTTGTGGACTTTTTAACAACCTCTTTTGAGTGTTCCCGTTTTCGGTGCTCATTTCACTATGTTTAAACTTAGGATACCAATGCTTGATTAAATTTCCAGCTTTCTGAAAAGTTAGTCATAAGCTGGCTCCTTCTTCCTTTTCCTTGGATTGTCTGCATTTTTACTCATTTCCTAAAAAATTACTGCAATTAACGCGAAACCGCCATCTGAACACACTCAGTATTGAAGAAATAATTGCTTTTTGCTTAGATTTTTTTACAAACAATAACCTCAACAATCTTCAATTTCCTTGCCAGATATTGTATATTTGTGTACAACATTCCATTTGAAGATTATTATTTCTTATTAATGCAACATCCAATAAATTCATATAAATTGAACACTGTGCCCCCATAAATTATACACTTTCGCACGAAATTTAGAGGAATACGCTTTTGGCAGCAAAGTTTAATCAATCTTCCGTGTCTATAACGGCACTATCAATTATAGGCAATTTCTTGTGTGTGTGTGTATTACCAGGTATGAATGTATAGTACATGTGTAGTTTCTATTAAAGTCGATGTAGTGCATGTCACAAGTGGCAGTTTCTACATACAAAACCTGGGAAAGGGCTGATAATAGCAAGAAAAGTCGAATATCTGTCAATAAAAAGAGTAAAGTAGAGAAAGTGGAAACTTCGTATGTGCAAATATGTCTTGAGCTTTCATATGGTATTAGAAGCTTTTTTCAGTTTTATTAGTAGAGGATTTCTTTTTATATTATGGGAACAAAAGAGATTACACGCAATGGAAGAAATGTTCATTAATTTTATTTACTTACTTCGAACTTAAAGATTTCGTACAAAATATATACGCGATGTTTTATGTACATTTGACACATTTCTAATCTGTGCCTTGTCGTGGTCTAGTTTCGTCCTGATAAACTACGGGCGTGTACATTTGAGTACGTTTAACTTTTTATATATCAAGGAAAAAAAGGTTCAATGCAATCGACACTTTTTAAAATTGAATATGAAGTAAAATTTACGTTCAATATCGTTCTTCTAAATGCTTCATCTCACCAGTCGACTCGAACCTCCTTAGCACTCGGAATCATCAATTTATTGGTGGCCGAATCATATAAAGAAATGACATTTCATCTAATCATGTCTGATGCTAATGAGCTCAAAGAGGGTATATTAAGTTTAAGAAGAAGTATGTAACAGCCAAAACAGAAAAAACATCGGAGCTAATATAGAGTATACTTCTAAATAATCAGCATGACGAGTTGAGTTGATTTAGTTATATCCGTCTATCCGTCCGCCCGTCTATCTGTATATATGCATTCAGAGGCCCATGTCCCGTAAGCAGAAAACCCAGACTCAGACAAAATCTGAAGTCTGGGTTATCCTCAATGAACCCAACGTCCCGAATGTACTCGTACGTCACTCGGCTGTTAGGACTATTGTCCCAACGTTGTTGCCACCTACATCTAACCCTATCATCTAGAAGACTCTTGCTCCCTAGATATCCCTCCTTCTCCACATCATCGTCAGAAATCCAGTCATTCCGCAGCAATGACACACTCAAGCCCCTTCTTAACCTGAATGCAACAGCACGCTGTATGACAATCAGGTCAAGAAGGGGTGCACCTAACAAAACCTGCATCGCATCCGTTGAGACGGTGTGACATACAGGCAAGCAAGCAAGCATCATACAACGCTGTATTGACAGGAGTTTTTGAGACCCCAAGACAGTCGTAGCTGCCTCCCACCATACAAGGGCTCCATATGTGGCACAGGCCGCAAACAAGCCACGATATATGGTGCGGACAGCACGACGTCCGAGACCCCAATCGCTCCTCAAAATACGTCGTATTTTGCCTACGGTTGCCTGCAGTCGCTCCTTCACATTCGCAAAGTGTGGAGTAAAACACATCCTTCACTTTTGGTCAACCCCAGATACTTGACCTGCGTCACATATCTGATGCTGACCCCGTTCACACGGACAATCGGTGGACGAACCGGTGACAATCTACCAACATTTACAGAGTGGCTCGATAGTCATAACTTTGAAGTCGTAGATAATTTTGTCTACCTTGGAACCAGCATTAACGTCAGTCTAGAAATCTAACGCAGAATGACTCCTGCCAACAGGTGCTACTTCGGACTGAGTAGGCAATTGAGAATTAAAGCTCTCGACGAACGAAAACCAAACTCTATTAGTCATCCCGTCTTGCTATATGGTGCAGAGGAATGAATGATTACAATATCTAATGAGTCGACCTTATCAGCTTTCCAGAGAAAGGTTTTGCGAAAGATTTATGATCCTTTTCCCAATGGCAACGGCGAATACGTAGTCGATGGAACGAGATATATGACGACACTGACATTGTTTAACGAACTAATAGACAGTGGATACGCTGACGAGGTCATGTCATCCGAATAGATGAAAAGCAGCTCTGTATGAGTATTCGACGTAGTACCCACCGGGGGAAGGGGAAAGCTTTCACTCTGTTGGAAAGACAAGGTGGAAACTCGGCTATACGCCAATAAAAAAAACAAGAAGTCTCTCAGATTTCGAGATCTTGCACAAGTTCTTTTCATCCCCAGAAATTGCATTTTTTTCTGGAACCGCCGATATTGGACTTCTAAAGCATATAGCTGTTATACAAACTGTACGATCAAAATCAAGTTCTTGTAAGTAAAAAAAATTTCATAATTGTCTATAGCAATCTGTACTAAGGTTCAACTCACATGTTGTTTAAGGCGTATCTCGGAAGTTATTAGACCGATTTGAACCTAATATTAGCTCAAACATTTTATGTGGTTTTCTTGAACCAGTTTGCAAATGGATGAAATTGGATAACTACTCTCAATATTATATAAATTCAAAAGTTTCTTACTTAAAAGCTTTACAGATACCTCGAAGTATGTATATCATGCACCTTTAATTGTAACACATTGCGCGTGTATCTAATGTTGGAATGAGACTAAACTCGTATTTTCTTACTTTCTCTAAGTCCACCCTGTCCACCGAGCCACTTATGTACATGCTGAATTTGGTATTTTTATTGCATAATCTGCTGGAAATACCATATTCTCGCAAACAATCAATTGGAACTTTTGATTGAGGCCGTGATGCAGCCAATCCAAGAAAAGTTCTTCGAATGTTCCATTGAAGAGAACATACCTTCATACATACACGTAAATGCTTACAAGGAAATACCGACATTTGTATGTAAATTAATGTGAGTACAACGGTAAAGTGAGCTGGCAATATTGCCATAATTCCACTTCTGGCCACAAGTACACACGCTTCACAAAACACACATACATTCTCGACGGTATCCTTGTGACCACATAAACTTCTACACACACACACACACTCGATAAATCGAAGTTTACGTTCTCGATATTACGCCAGCAGGGGTCAAGTGCTGGAATTGATGTTTCGTTTATGATTTATCGTCACTTTGCCTTAAATTGCAAATCGCAAATGTGGCGAGTCATTGAGTGTGTCGGCGTCGGTTATACGGGCGGCAGTGGTGACGGTGCTGTTACCATTATGAGTTCCAAGAAATTGTTGCTAGACGCAATGTGGGACACAATCGTATCAGTATTACTATTGACCTAACTACACACTCGCACACCCAATCATACACATGCGGACGAATCATATGTGCGGCAGTTCGAGGTGTGGGCAATATTAGTCGACAGTCGATTGTTACGTTTGATGTTGGATTCAATGAATTACGGTAAAACAAAAACTAAATTACTCGTAATGATGCGCGTATAATCGGGGTGGGGTGTGAAGTTTCTACAGTGTGTGATAGTGGGAAAATTATGATAAAAACAAGAAACGAAGCTATGATACCCTTCACAAGTGTCGATCAGTTTGTATCGCAACTGTATGCTATAGTTGACCGATTTCTCGGAGATTGTAGCTATGCCTCCATACAAGAACTTAAATTGGGTCGGCCAGTTTGTATGGCAGCTATATGCTGTAGTTTTTCGACATCGACGATTCCAACAGATAAATAGCTCCTTGATGAGCAAAGTACCGGTACAAAATTTCAGTTTCATATCCCAAAACCTGATGGACTAGCTTGCATATATACAGCTGGACATGGTTAAATCAACTCAGCTTGACATGCTAATCTCTATAGGATCTCCGACATTTCCTTTTGAGTATTACAAGCATCGTGGCAAACTTAATACAATCACACACCACTGTCGGCTATAAATGCATATAGCATTTATCAGATTCCATATTCCATATGGAGTCGTGCGTCGGCACACTGTTGTCACACTGTCATAATCATCATCAACAGCTTTACAACATCATTGCAAACATAACAACATCCTCTCTGACCTCTACACCCTCTGTATGAATGTGGCCTGCAACCCTCAACCGTTCAACATCGAAGTAATTTGCCCACACTACAGACCATTGTAAATATGTATGTATGTATGTTGCAGCATCTTGGGCGTCAAGTGGCGTCCAAAGGGGAAGCAGTGACAATAACGGTATTGGCGAAAACCTCAGTTTATTCTGATGTAATAACCATGTTCTTGACTTGTAATGCGTCTCAGAGTCATTTGCCATGGCGAAGACCAGATTTTTTCGAGTTCTAAAGTGGTCTGTAATGCGATTGTGTGTGAATTGAAGTGAATGAACAGTTGCGGTATGGTGGGTGTGACAAGCGGGGTGGTTGAGCAAGTGTAGCGCACACAGACAACGGAAAGACAGAAAGGGCACAGAATGTACGAATGCCAGACGGAATTGTTTAGAGCACGGTGCTACGGTGCTAACAATGACGATATGCTCAGTGAACGTCTATTCCTACCAGGACGGTTTATGGCTCATTTACAGCTTATTCAGCATGGCATATGCTTGCCAGCATCCGGTGAGTTATGCTACTTTTCAATTGTTTTGATGTTAAATGTGTGATAATTTAATGACTGCTGACGCCCGGACGTTTCTTCGCCAGCTCGCCACCACGGCATCTCGCCAACCCACCGACCGATATGATTGCTTCCGAATCACAGCGTTAAAATCGTTCATTGCAAATTGTGTTGTTTGGAAAATTGTGTTATGAACATTTTAATTTAAGGGCATTACAAGGCACAAACACAAGGCGCAACGGGAGATAATAGATGGCCATGGCCGAGATGGATGTGGAAGGATTTTATGAAAGCGTGTGAAGGCAGTGTAACAGATTGTCCATTAATTGAATTGTGAAAAGGGATTATTTTTAATAAACACCATGACAAAGAGCGGGAAGAGCTATTTGTCATTTGCTGCTTTAAAAAAATATTTTTTTATAAAAGGAATATTGTAGTGAATACTGTAAAAGATGACACAAGATTATACAATATTATACAAGTCTAAAAGCAATTTAAAAAATATAAAATATCAATACTTTAGTGATAAATCTATTATTGATTTATTTGAAGAATATACCTACTCCGCAGTCCATTTTGAATCCGACGGTATAGATAGAGGTCCTCGTCCTTGCTAAACCTCTATTCCATTCACGTCTAGGGGGTAACCTCACCCCAAAGTGACGATTGAAATAAAAAACTTAGAGGATATAGTCTGATCTACTTAGGTTTAGCGCTTCAGTCGGTCATGACTTAATAGTCTCGGTAACTTCTGCACAGGCTTCTCTTTGTACTTTTAATCCAAGATATCGGTTAATGTTTAAAATATATAATTCAGGGTTTATCCTTATCTGACAATATGATATGTCTGTATGTCAAAAATGGGTTGAATGGGATCAATACTTCCCTTAGCCTCGATAAACCTAATATAAAGATTTTCGGACTTCCGATGACTTTATACCACATATATCGGCCAATATGTGAGTTATCTCAATCAAAATGAGAGAACGTTTTTCACTATAACAGTGTATCTTTTTGTCTAAAATAGATAAATTTGGGCGAATACTTGACCTAGCCCCTATATAACTAATATCAGGATTTTCGAAAATCCGCCGGTCTTTACTCTATATGTTTGGTTTTTGAGTATGTGACATGTTAAAGTATGTGGTATTGGTACAAATATGTAGATAAAATCGGATCAAAACTATCTCAACTCCCATATACTACATATAATGATTTTTGTTTTTCCAACAAACCTTATGTGTATGTCAGTTAAGAATTATATATAGTGCGGGTACTCACAACGTGTCTTAAAGCATTGTGGGCACACAGATATGGCAACTCTGTTTTGTCAGTTATTCATTCTCTGTACATTCTTGGAATTTCAATTTCCACTGAATTCCTATTTCTTAGTTTTTGAATTTTTAGAAGCGTCACTCTTTGTCTAGACGCCATAAAGAATAGAAGTGCTTATTAAATAAATATTTGTAACGTTTTAATAATTGTGGTGTATCATTCCCCACATAATTGGTGACCCCTACGACTGAACAGCACACCATGGTTGGTACAATATACAACGTATCAACACTACATCACCTTGCCGCCCAGTTGCGCTTACGAGGCCGCGCAACTGCACCTGGCGCAAACGGCCAACGCAATACGCCACCTGTACGCCTACGGTCTCGACATCGGACAAGATATCCAATGGGCGTCCAGTACCGATCTTACGGACCTCTCGCCAGCCATCATTCAGGCGTCAGCCGCCGGCGATGGCACCACCACCTACTACATTAGCGCCAGCGATTTGTATCAGACCAATTTGACAGCCACCGCCACCTGTATGTCGCCGCATTTCGCTGGTACAGCGCAACAACATGGCTACAACCATCAACAACAACAGCAAAACCAACACGTACAAATGCAACTGCAATCGCAGGTGCAACAGCACCATCCCAAAAACAGCGCAGTAATAGCAACAACGGACGCTACAACTGCAGTTGCCAATTCAACATCACCTACATATATTTAACTTAAATCACTATCTTTTCAACAGGACCTGTCGCTGGAGCAACGCACATAAGTACAGCACCGCTTATCTACCAGCAGCAACAGCAACCACCACCACCACTGCCGCAAACTTTGTAGCAGCAGCAATCATCATCATCATTTTGCTAGCAACAGTTCCTCCATATCCTGATGTACGAACTACCCAACTTCTGACCTTTTCATCAACCAATATCACAACCTCCGACCACATATCAATTGTCGCAGGTACTACACACCGTCATCATGCAACACGCACAACCAAAAACGACGCTACAATCACTGCAGTACATGTCAACGCGAATTCGGCTCAACGCACTTTGCATCAGTCGCCGCCTCCACGCTACATGCAACACTATCAAGTGCACAACGCCACAATCAACCCTCGCGCAGGTTGCCAACCGGCCTCTGCGCTACGCTACGCGCTATGAAACACATCGCCAACTATTCATTTACGACCGCACATCGAGTACGAAATTCCTCGTCGACAATGGCACGGATTTCGGCAACTCCGCTTTCTCGTAAACTCAAAATAGTAACTCCTTTTCGACTGCAAGCTGCAAACGGTAGCAAAGTCGGAACCTACAGGGATAAGGCGCTCAACTCAGTCTCGCACGTTTAGGCTCCTATGCAACCGTCATAGTCCTAACCGAGAACTGCACAAATATCCAATCGGTCGCTTGTAGACCCTAACCCAGTCTCGCACGTTTAGGCTCCTATGCAACCGCCATAGCCCTAACCGAGAACTGCACAACAACCACTTAACCATACCAATTGGCCAGTGACAACAGTACGCCGCTCAGCCGTACTCTTACCTAGCAAATGAATTCGCTACATACATCAACCAGCCTAACTGCACCAAGCACCCGGACTAGGATCTAATAAAGGAACTCAACCTTAAAAAAGTCCACCAGGACTTTATTTGGGGGGAGTACTGTGGGCACACAGATATGGCAACTCTGTTTTGTCAGTTATTCATTCTCTGTACATTCTTGGAATTTCAATTTCCACTGAATTCCTATTTCTTAGTTTTGAATTTTTAGAAGCATCACTCTTTGTCTAGACGCCATAAAGAATAGAAGTGCTTATTAAATAAATATTTGTAACGTTTTAATAATTGTGGTGTATCATTCCCCACAGCATCGTAAAATCATAAAGTCATAAGTTTTTATGCTAGTGTAAAAAATTTGTTGTTGGATTGCATACTAAAATATGTTTACGCAAATACGACTCTGAACGCTATGTATTCGGTTCGTCATAACTGATCAGCTGATTTCTGTTTACATCAGTTTGCTTTTGTGTTGTGGTTACATTTGTGTTTAAATTTAAATTTCTTTTGTCGAGGGTTTCGGAATAATGGAGCAATATAATGTTATACAGGTAATATAAAAACGCGTAATAAATACAATTCAACTAAGAAAATGCGCTGTTAGACAAAAGCAAAGCACGTGCGTTCCAACCTGATTGATAAGTAATTTACGACAACAAATTTATAACGACGTGTTCACAACCATTGTATTTTGTCTTAATTTTTGTTTATGACTTATAACATTATGACACGTTGTGAGTACCCCAAGTATGTGTAAATATACCTGTAAGATTACTTGGATTTCGATTGTAGGTGGAGCCAATAAAAGCATCACAAGTGAGATTTACAAGTAAATGATGCGATACAATATGGTTCTTCATATCAATATCAATCGCACAAATCGTCTCTTCAGGTAAACTTTACATACAAAAACTTCTAAACATATGTAGACTAACACATGATCTCAACTGGTTTCAGCCAATTCAACTATTTTCAATATAATTTAATTTAAAATAAATTCTGAAGGGTTTAGTATAAATTACATTAAGATACAAAATATTATCATGATATGTATGATAATATTTCAATAAATAAATACGTTTGTTTGTACAAGTCAGTAAATATTAATATTACACCCTCATACATACAGTGACTTGTCCGATTTGTGCTTCGGTGGTAAAATATAAAATTGTCTTTAATTCACAAAGTGACTCTTGACTGCTTTACATTTTTATATTCTCACAACAAAGTTGCTAAGGAGAGTTTTATAGTTTTGTCCACATAACGGTTGTTTGTAAGTCCTAAAACTAAAAGAGTCAGATATAGAGTTATATATACCAAAGTGATCAGGGTGACGAGTAGAGTTGAAATCCGGATGTCTGTCTGTCCGTCCGTCCGTCTGTCCGTGCAAGCTGTAATTTGAGTAAAAATTGAGATATCATGATGAAACTTGGTTCACGTATTTCTTGCCTCCATAAGAAGGTTAAGATCGAAGATGGGCAAAATCTGCCCACTGCCACGCCCACAAAATGGCGGAAACCAAAAACCTATAAAGTGTCATAACTAAGCCATAAATAAAGATATTAAAGTGAATTTTGGCACAAAGGATCGCATTAAGGAGGGTCATATTCGGACGTAATTTTTTTGGAAAAGTGGGCGTGGATCCGCCCTCTACTAAGTTTTTTGTACATATCTCGGAAACTACTATAGCTATGTCAACCAAACTCTATAGAGTCGTTTCCTTCAGGCATTTCCATATACAGTTCAAAAATGGAAGAAATCGGATAATAACCACGCCCACCTCCCATACAAAGGTTATGTTGAAAATCACTAAAAGTGCGTTAACCGACTAACAAAAAACGTCAGAAACACTAAATTTTACGGAAGAAAGGGCAGAAGGAAGCTGCACCCAGACTTTTTTTAAAAATTGAAAATGGGCGTGGCGTCGCCCACTTATGGACCAAAAACCATATCTCAGGAACTACTCGACCGATTTCAATAAAATTCGGCATGTAATATTTTCTTAACACCCTGATGCCATGTACGAAATATGGGTGAAATCGGTTCACAACGACGCCTTTTTCCAATATAACGCTATTTTGAATTCCATATGATGCCTTCTCTGTATAATGTATACATTAGGAACCAATGATGATAGCGGAATAAAACTTTATACAAATACGGTATCTGAGGTATCCCTTGTGGAAAAATTGTCGTGATCGGACTATAACTTTTCAAGGTCCCTGATGTCGAACACGAAGAACTCAGTGCCTAACCTAACCTAATTTTTCACCGAAAATATCGGTAAATCTCTCAGAATTTAATTCTAATTAATTTTACAGCAAAATAAAAAAATATGTAAATGACGGATGATGAAATCTCGATTATAACATTATCATGCGAGAGTATAAAATGTTCGGTGACACCCGAACTTACCCCTTCCTTACTTGTCTTTTGTACTATCAACATAATTATGGAAACGATCCATTATACGTTGTACATAGTGGGGGTTGTCGCTTCCTTTAGCCGATATGCATCCCTAAACCATTACTGGCCCACCACCGTGGTTAAGTTTTGGCAAGTATACTTCGTGCAAAATTTGGCCAAAATCCCTGCAAGTTAGACTTGCTTTCGTCTGCGAAGAAAAAGAAGAAATAGTACTTGAAAGAAAAAAAATGATACTTTTATGAATACCGATTAAAAATTATGTCATTTAGGGTCGAATTCATTAGTTAACCAATACCAAGGCTTAACCAATTACTTTCTATGACCAATGCTTAGTTAACTACTAGTTAAACTCCAATCTCTGTTGCTTAACTACTAGTCAAACAACAGCGGATGTTATGAAAGTCTAATTGACAATTGCTTTCATTGATAATTTGTTAAAATGTCTAGCGAATATAATATTGGGTCTGATATTGAAAGTGATGTTGACATCGGAGACATTTGGAATATATTTATATACCGTCGCCAAAAAAAAATAGTAATCGTCCAAATTTTTTTCTTTTTCTCTCTTAAACTCTACACCATGAATACTAACTACTAGTTAGCCAATAGTTAACATTTTAGTTTACAAATGGTATAATTGTGAATTCGGCCCTTACTCTTTGCCAAGATTCATGCGGCTTTTCTGAATGAAATTTCGTAAATGTTATCATTTTCTTTCACTCCGTCCGACGTTTTTACAACTGCTCTACTATGTAAATCGGAGCTTCTAAATGTGTGCCGAATTGTTCCAGCTGAATCCCTCTTCCTTTTTTTCATTTTTAATATATATTTAACATTTTCCCCGAGGGAACTAATATTTTTCAACAATTGTTAGTACAAATTTCTCTTCGGTTCTTAGGCTTCTTTCCTTGACCCGCTCTCTATTAATCCTACTTTGCTTTCAAAATTTTTTTAAATCATAGACCTCTTCACAATTTTTCGAAATATTTTTAATAATTTTTCCTTTTTGCCTGTAACTGAATAATTGCTTAATCACAGACCGACCTAGAACTACTAACATGCAGAAGAGAATATTCAGTGTTTATTCAAGTGGAATTTAACAATGAGCTTATTTTCTGCAATTTTCCGGTTAGTTGTGTGGAACGAATTTTCTACTTTGCGAGTAATTTCTCTAAAACAGTAAAATAAAAGATTTTTCCTTTTTTTATGTATCATATGTACTTTTTTAAGACTTTTACTTTATAATTGAATGGTGTCATCATTAGCAATGCACTCATCTGGTTAGACGTGTGAGTCACTGTACTTGAAACCAATATCTATTTTATACGAATATGCGAAATAACTGGTTCATTCAAGTTCGACAGACCGTCTCCCTTGTAGCACAACAAACACATGTACATACATACATATGTTTTTGAAATCAATAAAGACAAATTTAAACTGACGTACAAAAATTTGCATAAAATCAAAACAAACTAATATTCATTATATTATCGTGCTTTGCTGGGCAAGTTTAATCACGTAAGGAAATTAATGGACCGGTAAAAGTAGCGTTGTAATTGTAGATAACAGATGCTGTACATGTACATTGTAATGTAAATTATATGGTAGATTTGGTTGTAAATATATACGAGTAAACAGGTTAGAATATTCCATAGTTCATAGTTCATTCTTCTTCCACAATTCCGGCCTTTTCCGGCGGATGTTCTCACGCAAACGCCTCAATACGGCCAAATATAACTCCTTTTTGACCGTCTGTCTTTTCGGAACAAATTCATGATGCACCAAATCACGAATAACGAAAATAGCAATGACCATCGCCTTGATTTTTGAGCGGATTTGCGTGTTTTTTTTGGTTTCGGCTCGTTTTTTCTCTCCACTCCGATAATTGTTGACTTGTTTGTTTGTCAAACTCTTAAACCCATGTCTTATCAGTAGTTATAATCCACTCCATGAATGTGAGTTTCGCACGATCAAGCAAGTCCAAAGAGACCTGTTTACGGTACTCTTTTTGAAAAAAATTAGCCATATCGGGGCTAGTCGAGCAAGAGCGCGTTCCATACCCAAAATATCTATCAAAAACGGACTCGCGAGAGTTGTCGAGCTCTCTTACCATCTCTTTAACACTTCCCGAATGAAGAGATCGAAGGTCGTCCAGAACGAGGCTTGTCTTCAACGATCTCTCGACCGTCTTTGAAGGCTTTATACCACTCGTAGGCCTGTGTTTTTGATAAAGCTAAATCACCATAAGCCTTTTCGAACATTCGCAATGATTCCGCACACTAAATTGGTGAGAAATATAAGATTTGAGACAAATTCTTTGTTTGATATTTTTATCCATTGTAAAAATCGTAACGCACTACTGAGGTTGATTGGAAGATCGCGCTCATATTTGGCATAGAATTTAAAGGCGGTCCTACCAACTTAGTAAAATACTTTCTTTTTAATATCATTTACCCGGGGAATTTAATTGCAATTTTGAATAAATTAAGGGGGTATTCTACTCTAGAAATCAATTTTTGGGCAGTTTTTTGAATTTTATTAAAAAAAAAACCCAAAAATATTTTTACTATCCATTTTTTTGTGGTGTTTTTTATGATATCTTAATAATACAGAAAAAAAATTTTACAAAAAAATATTAAAAATTAAAATAATTCGAGGGGGCAGAGAGACAGGTGTAAAAAAAGGTGCATCCTGGTGACATTGATCCTGACTCTCCTGGTGGTCTGAAAAAAAAAAATCAGAAGAAATTCTTAATCAGTAAGAATGCTGTTATAGTCCCCACCTCAGGGAACACGAAAATTTATTTTTTTGAAAAATGGCGACTGCCTGAAAATAAAAATCATTTTTTACGCATTTTTTGGAAATTCCTGAATTTTTTTTTTAAATATTAAAAACAAAGGATTAAGGATTATATAAAGATAAAGGATAATATAAAGAAGGTTCACACAAAATTTCAAGTAAATCGGTTGTATAGAACTTCAGATAATGCCGGTACCGTGTGGAAAAAAGTAGTTTCGAGAAAAACGCGTTTAAAAAAGTGAGTCTACCTACCGGGCTAGGTATTGCGTCACTAAAGTAACTGTAGCTCTTAAAATAATTTTAATTTTTAAAAATAAATTTGGAGGATATGTTCTCAAGGGTCTGAACTTTAAATAAGTATATGAAAAAAAAAAATCGAATTTTTCAAAATTCAAGAGTAGAATACCCCCTTAAAACTTTACAAAAACAAAATTTTATCAAACCTATTTAAGTAACTATGAGTGAAGGAAGTTTTCGACTGTCATTCACCTAGGAGTGGCCAGAAACGATTATTTTACATTTGGTAAGTATCCACTAGGAAGACTTTGGAGCCGAGCTAATGTGACAAGGCGAACCTCCTGTGATTGTGCATAAGGTTTGGAATCTCCCACAAAAAACCGGCCTCTGCGAAAAATTAAAAGAAGTCTTGGATGACAGGGCGCAAATTCGGTGTTGGATTTTTCGTGAACTTCGAAAAAAAAAGAAGTTCTTCAACATATTGCTGATTTGCGCCTACCCTGACTAAAAGTGTTTAAAATGAAAGCTGCTTCCTCCACGATCTCAAACCCCTGCTAAGCGATTTTGGTGATTTGGGTAAAGGTGTTTCGGCAGTTTGAAAATTCAGCCTCCATAACGAAACATTCAAAAAGGGCAGATGCTGATGGACTTCCGGCATCAAGATTTTTTGCGGATCTTTTTTGTCTCCGGATCGAAAATATCGCAACCATTACGTTGCGATAAGCGGAAGCCATGTATCCAGTGTTCTAGACGTGTCGGATCACTATTTTGCAAGGAAAACACGCGTCCTTTTCTGTGTAGCAAAGACCGTTTGTCAACAGTCACTAAAAATGTTCGACGTTGAAAGATGCAATCACAACAGACAGTCGAGCAGTTTTCTACTTGGCTTACACTCCGGCTATCTGAGATCACTTACCAGCGTCGATATAAAGGAACGGCATCTCAAGCTGCTTACGTATAGCTGCAACCAAAACCATTGGTTTTCGGAAAATGCAAAAGAACAGCTGGTACGACGAGGAGTGCCGTGTCACAGCGAAGAGAAAACAGACTGCCTACTTCGCAACGTTACGATCGACCACAACACGAGCGGGATGGGATAGATACCACGAGCTGAAGTGGGTAGCGAGACGCATTTGCAGACAGAAAAAGAATGAGGCCGAAATGCGTGAGTACGAAGAGCTTGATAAGCTGGATGATAGGGGTAAATTTTAGGATAAGATGCGACGTCTTACGGAAGGTTTCAAAATCGGAGCTTACTCATTTACGAACTAAAATCGTAATCTGATCACCGATGCTCCGAGTACATAGAGTTTTTGGATGAAACGTTTCTCCAACCTGTTGACTATAAAAATATTCTTATCTATGAGTATTTACTATTGATTTTAGCTGGTTCTTCAAATATTAGTGATGGTCACCCCAAGTAGCTCCGGTTGGAAGTGTATGAATACATAGAGCCATTACTTTTAAAATTATTACTATTATTTTAATTTCTGTCAAGTCATATCGAAAACGACTATATTCTATGGTGCTACAAAAACTACAAACATTTTTGTTTGCGAAGGATGTTTACTAACTGCTCACTAACCAAATAACCAAATCAAAATTGGTTTCATTTTAAAAGTACTTACTCTATTAATCCTCCGAAACTATAAAATGGAACAGGTTTCGACTATGAGTCCAATGTTAAACTTATTCCATGTTATGATAATATGTAATTGAGTATAGTAGTGTACCTACGTATACTTATAGGGTGATCCATTTCGCAGTTCTCTACTCCAATTGACCGATGATTCAACCGGCTCACAAACCATATACGTAGGCTGCTATATATATCTCTGACGTAGGCAACACTAAGTGTTGCCAGGTGCAATCTGACATTTCCATTGGAAAGTTTGACATTTTTTAGCATAAAATCACTCAGAACGTTTTGTCATTTAATCGGGAATTGTTTTATTTACAGGAAATTAAAAAATTCATCTCGGCCAAAAAATGGAATTGACTCGTGAACATTTTCGTGCGATCATTTTTCACAACTTTCGACGTGGATTATCACGACAAGAGTGCATCGATGAACTAAAATCTTTGTATGGCTATGAAGCGCCATCTTATAGCACTGTGAAAAACTGGTACAACGAATTCAATCGTGGTCGACGTTCGCTCAAAGACGAATTCCGTGAAGGTCGTCCAAAAACAGCCGTTGTGCTAGAAAACATCGATGCCGTACGTGAACTGATAATGCAAGACCGTCATGTAACATACCTTCAGATAGAGGCATGCCTATGCATTTCTCCCACCAGCATACATTCGATATTGCATGAACACCTGGCCGTAAAAAAGGTTTGTTCTCGTTGGATCCCGCACAATTTGACAATCGCTCAAAAAAAGGCTCGTGTGGATTGGTGTAAAGAAATGCTGAAAAATACGATCGCGGTGCTTCAAAAGACGTTTATAAGATCGTCACAAGTGACGAATCATGGATCTATGCGTATGAGCCCGAAACAAAACAGCAATCGACCGTGTGGGTCTTCCAAGACGAGCCAAATCCAACGAAAAAAAAAGAAAAAAAAAAACCATTTTCGTTGATAAATATGCCTATTTTCATTATTAGGCCAGAAATATATATAGCAGCCCTCGTAAAACGTTGTTTTTTCTAGATGAAACGACAGCTCTTGAATCTCTTCAGGTTGCTTTTCGTCCCAAATGCGGTAATTTTTATTGTTTACATACCCATTGGGCCAGAAATGGGCCTCATCGTTGAAAAAAATTTTATTCGAAAACGCCGTGTCTTCTTAAAACTTTTCAAGAGTTTATAGAGCGAAGCCATGTCGCTTGGAAAGGTCGGACGGCTTCAGTTCTTGTATGTTACAAGCTGTATTTTGTACGCTTTCTATTTAAGATCTCGACGTAAAATGCAGCAAGTGGTTCCATACGTCAGTCCGAGTTGCCGAATCTACTCTCTACAGTCTTCGTGTACACTCTCAACTACGGCTGCTCTATTTTCTTCACGGCGTGCTGGACGTGCTTTATTCAGTAGGTGGGTGATGGTGCTGCGAGTAGTACGCTCAATAGGCCTATTACGTTGCTCATAAAATGGGCATAAGTCTTTCCATGATGAAATTTATAATTGGAATTTAGAGAGAATTCTTTCCTGATAGTAGTATGCCTGTCAATACTTCCTTTAACTTCCATATACCTACTTGTAATATAAAGATTTTGGAACTTGACCTCAAAGTAAAATATAAAATTCATAGATCGTGTTTTTTTTACAACGGTGTATATTTGTGTTTAGAATGAATAAAATCGGGTGAAAACTCGTATTAGACCCCATGCAACTAACAGGCCTTATGTTTATGTTTACGTTTGTGGTTATGCGCTTTTGTAAAGCCAAATTCAATTTTTTGTAATGTGAATAAATGGTTTAATTCCAAAATAATTTATGGTTATATAATATTTATATATGTGTCTATATATAATCATAAGGTGAAGCTTCCGAAGGTGGGGAAATCGTATGAATCACTATGAGCCTATGAATATGAATGCTCATGTATGTATGTACTTGTAAGCATACCTGTACGTGTATTATTGTATATATTTATATGTACATATTTGCATACATGTCAGTATATTTGTTCGAATATTTGTATGTTGGTATGTATGTATGTATGTGTGACTCTTATAATCTGCATACAATTTGTGGCTTCAGCACAATGCAAAATGTGACATCAATAACACCGACTAACAATGAAATATGAGCGGCGTTCGCCATTTTGCGGATTTGCAAAATAAAATCCACAACAACAATTACAATAATGCGCGTACAATGTAATAATTTAATTTGGCAAAGGTTCATGTGGCAGTTAAAAAAAATTACAACAAAGTGAAAATTTATTTGCAAAATTTCTGCATGCACAGGCATATGGTACATACATATGAATGGATGTGTGTATAGTATGTACAATTGTTATTGTGCTATTTGCTTGCACTTTGCAGGCGTGCGTGCGCTTTGTGGTGTCGTCAGCCATTTTGGTGGAGAAGCGAAATCGCGTGCTGGATTGGCTTTCTCCAAAAAAAAAAAGAAAGAAGCATTACGGTAGAGAAATCTGCACTGCAGATACGCATAAGATGCGACACGTGACGAGGTTGTCTTTGCTATGCTGTATGGGGCTGCGGTTATACAGATTTTAAGCTATTATACATTACTTTAATGAAGAGAAATGTTTAAGGATTAACGACGGAAATCACGAACAACTTTTTAGTTCATTAATAGAGATGAATCTTTGCTAATCTTCTCTATTCATATAGACTTTTTTGCGTAGACAATGTCTACGATATGACTTATAAATTGAAGGAACTATGCAGTGAGATAGTCCATCACCCACTGGAATTCGCTTCCAGCGTCTATTTCCTTTTTCCTATATTCAAGTTATGGCCTGTTGCAAAAAAATTTCACACGAAATGAGGTCTCAAGATTAAAAAACACATATTGTTAAGGCGCCGTAGCTCCACACTATCGAACTGTTAACTTTATATTGAAAGATCGTTGATTGGTTGGTTGAAAAAGAAGGCGCGTTAGTGCTATACCGCATGCAGCTGCATTTGGCCCACCATTAGACTCATAGTGCTCCCGGAAGGTAAAGAATTTAAGCTTTATCTAGCTTTTTTCTAGACCAGCTGCCCAGGGTTCCTTAAGTTGAAGCCAGTAGGACGGGATCTCAACCGGCTGGATGCTGGGCATTCACATAGTTAATGTTCCACCGTCCGTTCGCATTCCGCCGAATATATTTTTGCAATGAAAGGTCGTTAAAACAAATGAATTTAGTCTGTTTGGAAATTATGCTCTTAAACCTAACGATTTTCATTCAATAAACCGTTCTTTCATCAATGGGTCAAAAACACTTCAAAGCATGAGGTAGCTAAATGCTTTGTGTACAGTGGAATTTTAGTAAATTAAATCTTCTCCACTTCTACTTCACTGTGGAACACTTTGCTCAATCGCCGCTACATAGACTTTCGCCAAACTAAAGCTAGTTGC
This sequence comes from Bactrocera dorsalis, assembly GCF_023373825.1. Classification (NCBI taxonomy): domain Eukaryota; kingdom Metazoa; phylum Arthropoda; class Insecta; order Diptera; family Tephritidae; genus Bactrocera; species Bactrocera dorsalis. Next base: position 85,882,492 of record NC_064303.1, read on the forward strand.
GAACTGCTTGCTTGCTGTTTCTGTTATTTTTCCACTCAATTTGCAATGCAAATAAACTCGTCGTCAATAACAGCTTATTCATTGATTGCCAGCGAAATCACAACAGGTCCTACACATACGATTATACACATTTCTAATGTTTAACTATAAAATATATAATTTATTTGAATGCTAAGAAACAACTTTGATGATATTTTATATGTGTGAATGTGCCTAAATATGTGCGACGCCGCCGATCTTGCTGCTTTAGCGAGTAAAATTTCGAAAAATTTCTTCGAACTCAAATTTTGGTCACCCATTGTCGAAGAACCAGGAAGCCAGGCGTCTAGCAGAAGTGCAAACTGTTGAATTGTTCGCGTTGATTGTTCACCATGTTGTTGTATTTCCATTTGTCGGCGCTGTTGCAGCTGCTCGACGTTGCCGAGGGCACACATAAGCGGCCACCGAAGCTTTGTGTCATGCCGTTGGCAGGACTCGAGGCGAGCGCCTGCTTGTTGATTGTCATGTTGCGCATCGGGCTCACATCCTTGGCGAGGGTGGCTTTGGAAACTGAACGATGTTTTTGGACCATTTTGTTGTTGTTTAATAAATTTTCTTTTCACTTAAAAAACGTAGTACTAGAAAAACTATTGACGTGTTAACCTATGAGCCGGGTTGATTATTAACAGAAGCAACTGTAGAGCTTAGTCGTAGAACTTAATGCTCAGTCTGTGGGGGAGTGTTGGGTGGCGTGTGATTCAAGGAACGTTCTGTAGCAGCGTGAGTAACGCAAATTCTAGGCGATTACCGCAGTTGGTGGTACGTGAGCCGCCTTGTTTGGATGATAAATGTTTAGAAAGGCTGCAAGAGGAAGAAAATAAGACATTCATTAGCACGAAATCCAAGAAGGCATTAGAGCAAGTGAGTATCAAAGCTCGAAATCCAAGAAAGAACTAAAGCAAGTGAGTCTCCAAGCTCGAAATCCAAGAAAGGACTAAAGGAAGTGAGTCGAAAACTTACCTAAGGTTGTTAAGTAGCTTCGCTTTGGTATCTGCGCGGTTATTCATTGACACACAAGTTTAATTGACATCGGTTTCGAAAATTTTCCAATGCTAACATGTATTTTCGAATATTTTGTGTATTGTTGTGTTTTGGGTTGATCTGCTGATAGCTTAATTAAGCTCAAGTTGATACTTTGATTTTCAGTTTTAGACGCGTAAGGTTTTAAACGATATTAACGCTTTGACTTTGTTCAACGAACTGTTTGGTGCCGTGGTTGAGCTGCCGGATTTATACAATGGCCTCGGGCATGTGCTCGTGGCATGTTTTGTTTTGTCAAAACAAATTAAAAATACATCGGCTGTTGTCAACTAGTTTTGTTTATTATTATTTTTTCGCAAACGAACGCTCGTTTTGCATAAATTATTTAAACGAACTCTCCTTTTGCATAAATTACGAAGAGCTTACGTGCGAAACTCAACGAATTGCAGGTCCAAAGATGCTTCGTCTCAATAATGAAGTAGCGGGACCGATTTGCATGTTGTTTACATCTTGTCTGCCCTAAGCGTGTGTTGAGGGGTTTCCTAATTAGCAAGAATGTCTCGTTGATTCCGCAATTTTAGGTAAAAGATGCTTACACGGGTTTATGATCAAGTGTTGGTTTCCGAATTAGATGAGTTTTGCTGTCTTAATCATCACTTGGCCTCTTTTTTAGGCGTGTTGTTTACTGCAAAGCGTTTGTGCGTTAAAAATTAACTGTACGTCACGAATACTGACATCAATGAGAAAAGGTGACATTTTAGTTCAGTGGTTCTGTAATATACATATATAGATTTATGTAATATATATTTCACATCATTGATTTTATTTCTTGTTTTGGTCATTTTTTAAAAACTAGTTTGGTATGGTATAGGTTGTTGTTCTGACGTACTAAAACACGTGACGACCCTGCATTTGTTTATTGGGTCGTTTTATCAGGGCCTAATTATAAAGAATATATTATAAATTTAGCGATTCGTTCGCCGAAAGCCGTTGTCGAGTGCTTTTTTGTGCGCGCCTACCACACGATTGGTCGTGTGCCCTAATCCTGACTGTGGTTTAATTTTAAACTTTGTGTTTGGTAAGTGTTTGCTCTTCTGTAAAAAGCGTCGTCATGAAAATTCAACTGTCGTTTCTTTGCCATTTTTATATACACATCTTTTATTTTCGCGGTTATAACCTGTACTGTGATCAAATAGTGAGCTGATTTGCTAATAAAATGTAAATTCTTTAGTTATTCTTTCAAATTTGTCTCATCTACTTCAAAGTAATTGCAGTCTTATAAAACGCAATTTTTCCAACGCTTTATCCAGTCTTCAAAATAGTCATTTGCCGGTATAGCCTTTAAGACCTTCTTCTATTTTGTTTTCACCTCCTCAGCCGCGCCAAAATGTCGTCCCCGCACTTGCCTTATGGGTTGCTGAATAGGCAGAGGTTTCAGGGAGTCAAATCAGTCGATTACAGCGGTTGCCGAATGATATGAGTGGAGTTTGTGACAAAAAAGTCACGTAGAACCAATGCAGTATAACATGTTGCACCATCCTGATGAAGTGATTAATACTTGTTCGCCCATAATTCCGGACCGTTTCAGACGAATAGCTCGACCCAACCGACTAATGACGCTCCAATAATACTCTTTCTTGACAGTTTATCTCGGCGGAGAGTATTTATAGTGCACCACACCAGTTAATCACCTTTTTGATCACAGAATTAACTATAACACTATCAAATAGTTTTTTACCAAGAGAAAGAGAATCTTTACTCGTTTTTTACTAATTTTTTTCTTGATAATTAAACCTTTCCTTGAGGAAAACAGTTTTACATGTTATAAAAATAACGATATGTTGGAGGTGATATGAGTATCTAATGAAGTTCTTGCGAGAACTCACATTGTGTGACAAATCAACTCACCAACTTAAAAGAGAGCGTAGAATTATATCTTTTGAATCCCGGTAAATAAGTTTAACTAACATAAGTACAGACCTTGAAACGAAAACCTTGAGAACAGATGAGAACATTCATCAAAAGAGGCAGTTTCCAGAACAAGATTTGTTACCACACCTTTTGGTGACAATGTTTCATTCATATGAAATAAATACATTTTTATTACAACACTCTTCAACCAACATTGACAGAATACAGAGGTTCCAGTTAAAAATCTTTATAGCATTAACGGTTTCAGCAAAGTACATTCGAAATGAAAATATTCTCAAAGATCTTGATATTCCTATAGTAAAGAAAGTAGTAGCGTATAGCAAAAAGAAATACGAACTTAAACTCTCTTAACATTCAAATCCATTAGCTAATTTCTTGTTACCATCCAGTAGTCAAGTCCACTTGAAAAGAAGAGATCTACCAATCTTCTAAAGAGCAATGTTTTATCAAAAGGCACAACCACCATGATGTTTTGATTTTAAATAGACTTAAGATGTACTCGTATTATATATTGTTAGGTTTTATACCAGCCGACTTAATAATTGCAGAAATTTTTAAACAAACAAAAATTAGATTTGAAATTTGAAAAGGAGAACAAATTTTTGGTCAAGCATTAAATAAAAGCGAAATTGTTGTCATGCATTTATCATTAAAATATGTTTTATAAAACTTAACTTAAATAGTATTTTCGCAACTAAAAAATGCATGAAATTTGTTAATAATATAAATATACTAGTCCTTGAAAAGTTATTAGTTTCGGGTAGAGAAACAAACTGTCTTATCGACATTTTTGGAAAAAGAAGAAGTTAACAAGACGTCGTTACGAGGGCTGCTATATATATTTCTGGCCTAATAATGAAAATAGGCATAATTATCAACGAAAATGTTTTTTTGTTTTTTTTTTTTTGTTGGATTTGGCTCGTCTTGGAAGATGTGGGTCGATTGATGTTTGGTTTCGGGCTCATACGCATAGATCCATGATAAGTTTAACGTCAGTCACCTGTGACGATCTTACAAACGTCTTTTGAAGCACCGTGATCGTATTTTTTCAGCATTTCTTTACACCAATCCACACGAGCCTTTTTTTGAGCGATTGTCAAATTGTGCGGGATCCAACGAGAACAAACCTTTTTTACGGCCAGGTGTTCATGCAATATCGAATGTATGCTGGTGGGAGAAATGCATAGGCATGCCTCTATCTGAAGGTATGTTACATGACGGTCTTGCATTATCAGTTCACGTACGGCATCGATGTTTTCTGGCACAACGGCTGTTTTTGGATGACCTTCACGGAATTCGTCTTTGAGCGAGCGTCGGCCACGATTGAATTCGTTGTACCAGTTTTTCACAGTGCTATAGGTTGGTGCTTCATAGCTATACAAAGATTTTAGTTCATCGATGCACTCTTGTCGTGATAATCCACGTCGAAAGTTGTGAAAAATGATCGCACGAAAATGTTCACGAGTTAATTCCATTTTTGGCCGAGATGAATTTTTTAATTCCCTGTAAATAAAACAATTCACGATTAAATGACAAAACGTTCTGAGTGATGTTATGCTAAAAAATGTCAAACTTTCCAATGGAAATGTCAGATTGCACCTGGCAACACTTAGTGTTGTCTACGCCAGAGATATATATAGCAGCCTATGTATAAATAAATAAGCTTAATTGGCGTTCCATAACCAACATAAAATTATTCTTTCTTTTCATAACTACGTTAGGTTAATCTGGTAGGCCAATGAACCACTGTTGGATTTACTTGCGATCAGATTCTGTGGTCTCACTATCGATACCGCTAGTGTATCATATCGTCGGGACCACAGACGCTTTTAGCGTAGTCTTGTCTCTGGTGCCTTGCTCTAGACATTTCCTGCAGTCTTCTCCATCTGTCGGACCTATTCTGTGTGCGTGTGTCGCCACCAGACAGTGATCAGTTAGTACTCAGATAGATCGCCCTATCGGGTTTTGATTTTCTTTAGCATGTTAAATTAATTAAGTATTCTCATTATGTTATGAAAAGTGTACTGAATATTTTACAGAAAGGTACTACTTCAGCTATTATTTAAAAATAACATACTGCGCGAAGTACAACAATTTCTCACACAGTGTATTATCACTATTTCGGAGAAAGAATAAGAAATGTAAACGATGTGGGTAGTGCCGACAAAAAATTATTCAGACAGCTACATATGTTCTGTTCTATTTCAAAGTTCGAGGTTATTGTTACGTTATGATATCTCCAGAATTTACCTTGAGCCATGTTTAAATTTTTTCTTTTTTTTTCTTTTATTTTTGAATTTTAAGAGTTGACCAGATGATGTGTCTATGGTTTTTATTGAATTTTGTCCGAAAGTGCCTCAAAATATTGTAAAGCAAAGCAGAGCAGTGGATGCGCAAGCGGTCAGTAAATGTTTGCATTAAAGCTGGGCTTTGGCGTCTGTCTTTATATACTTTGCGCCATGGTGATTTTGTCATGTCGGAATAAAAATGGCATGTCTGTATGGGTATAAGGCAAAACTCCTCAATATGACGTATTATTAAAAGTCTAGACAGAAAAGTCTACCATGTATATGGATACTAGCAGCCGTTATATATATATTCTTTATGAAACGGTCTGATTGCGATGTTTCCCTACACTTGTCTCTCCTTGGTATTGGGTTTTGACCAATTTTTGCATAACTCACACGCTTCAAAGGTGTGATTTCGATTCTATATATGTGTGAATTTTTATTGTAAATATGTATTTTGTGTTTGTATATGTTTGTCATGCGTGTGGTAATTCATTGGTCAGAAAATGGCTGATGCAATGCGACTGGTAACTTTCATCACATGCGACTGAATAATAATAAAGTGAGCGCGAAAGGGGCCTTCTATGCAGCAGCTATCCGAAATACTGCTGGCTTACATATGTATATACATATGGTTTATTTGCACATATGAAATATACCCGATCTTAGCTACGAAATATCAGTAAAAATTTAAAATTTAGTTTTCGGAATATTAATATTAAATTTAATATTAAAAATACTATATTTTGATATAATTGGATAATTTGAGGTTATCACGAAACACTAAGCAACTATTGATTTTCTAAGAAGTTTAAATTTATTTCCATTCAGTTGCTAAAAAACTAGGCCCCGCATACTGTCAGCGATTGAGACCCACCGTTGCCCAAATCCACGTGTTTTTGTTGTATTTGTATGAATAATCCACCTGCATTGCCTGTCGTTGGCTAATGGCCCGCACTCTGCTTGGTTGGTTGACTGGCTGGCAGCAGCAGCAGCTATAGCAACATCAGGTTATTTCGTTGACCGTCTACAGCGTATCTCTTGGCTGCGGAATGCTCTGTTTCTTACCGCCCACCGCTATTCGTGCTGAGTTCGCTGCGAAACCAGTCGAGTGGCTGATTTGCATTTGTTATTGCAAAGGAAAGACTGCGACGCGTCGCATACAACAACACCAAATAATAGTCATACTACAATACATTGCCCGGCTGGCAGCTGGTCGCTCGTCACTCGCCTCTCAACGACTTTAGAACAGCGCTGGCGCTGCAGTTGTCTGTAAGCTGGCGCTTTCGGCTGTCTGCAACACGACGAGAATATTTAAGGGCCTTGTAATGCACGTGAGCGCTCTAGTAAGGTGAAACCGCGCCACAGAGAAAGGCGACAGCAGCAGTAGTCTTTGTGCAACGAATAGTTATCAAATCTACCAAACGCGGCAGGCATTCGCTTCTGCGCAGTTAAGACTCTCGCTGTACACGTTGCTAACGGGAAAAATAGTGTCGCTGCACTCAACAACATATACTAAACAGATGAAAATTGGTCAGACCGATTGGTGTCAATGCTGAGACCCTCGACCACGGATACCAAGCTGAAGCTACTGAAGACCTTGCAGTAAGTATCATAAATTAATTTCCATCCATAATAGAGTAATTACCAATATCATGTACTTTAACTACGCTTGCAGCTTGTCCAAAAACCTCGCTGTCTGCAAAGGCTCACGCACCGGCAATACCGGCAATAATTTAGAACTTAAAGTTCTAACACAGATCCAGCACGTACCGTGAACTTGTCTTAGGGCTATTTGGATAACGCGAGCAGTCAAGCAAAACTTCAGTAGGCTTCATACGATTTGGTTATCTGACAATTCCTAGGAAATTATTACAGAAGATACACTTTAACCTCCACTCTCATCTTTCAAAATGGTTTACGCTGAGCGCACGGAACGTCACATTTCGCCAACAGATCAAGCAAACTCGAACGCCACGAATGGTAAGCCACTTACCGAAGCTACCAAATACACCATGGAACAAAGACAATCGAGCAGCTCAAGCACTTCCGCTAATTGGGGCAGCCATAAGTCGCCGTCAGAAGATAAATGGAAATATAATAATATGGTGCGCAACGAGCGTGAAAAGTTCAACAGTTTGCATTTCTGCTGATCATGGAAGCGCTATGTTCGGCTCGCATTCCATTCCCACCCTCATACCTCACCTTTAGTTTAGTTAAGCCTCTTTCCTAAGTTGTTGAGCTTTAAGTAAGAACTTTCATAATGTGATTTATATAATTTAGTCATAAACCGGTGCATGTACATACATACATACATACTTATAAAGTTGTTAAAATACCAAATAGTTTGGTGATCAATAAAACTACATATGGCAAATGGAAGTAACCTTTGTTTAAGGTATAAAAGTAGAGCATTGTTCAGGTCTACACAATATCACCCTGTTATCCTTTATTACGAACTATGCCGAGGAGCACGAACTGAATATAAAGCTCCTATAACTCATCTTTACTCGTACTGAGGCGGAGTCAGTATCCTAAGACGTGGCGTGTGCTCTTGTTCGTGCTATTGAACGAAACGACGCATTAGGAAGGTAGTAATAAGGAAGTGTAGAATTCAACGGCTTCCAGAGGTGAGAAGCTACTACGAGAAGTACATCTACAAAGGCCTTTAAGTTACTCTTATTATCCTAAATAAATGATTATTCACGAAGGTTGCTTCAAACTCAATGACTACCTATGTACCATATACTTTCAGATCAAGGTTATGGGTATAACATAGGGTGAAAAGTGAAACACTATTTTAATCGACAATAGTCTTAGAATTTAAGGTTTGTAATAATAGCCTTGTCTTGCACCAACATGAAGCCACACTGGTCAAGAATTAACAAATAGGTAATCAATAGACTTAGAGAAGTGTTGAGTAATACATCTATACAAAATAATGCAGAAAGAGATGAGTTCATCCACTTAAGTGCTGTCGGGGATATGTTCACTGTATTTCAGCTGGAGCATCAGTAATATTATAACATTGGGGCAGTGCTGATGTTGCACCATTACTTTTAAGTTAAAGGGTATCTTCTTAATTTACTGAAATGAGAAATAATTTAAATTCACTCCAAAAGTACTATATTTAGTATTGTGGGTTTTCCAAGTAATGATCAATAATAAAACGAAAAACATTACTTATACTCTAGTAACCAGTTGCTATAGAGTATTATAGTTTTTTCACCTAACGGTTATACGTATCACTTAAAACTGATCAGGATGACGAGAGATGTTGAAATCCGGTTGACTGTCTGTCTATCTGCCCGTCCGTGCAAGCTGTGATTTGAGTAGAAATTGAGATATCTCGATGAAACTTGGTATGTGGGTTTCTTAGTACAAAAAACTTTCGAGTTCGTAGATGGGCGTAATCGGACCACTGCCACGCCCACAATACGCCATTAACTGAAAACATATAAAGTGCCATATCTTAGCACTATATCTCCTAAACTACTTAAGCTACAACAACCAAATTTATTGAATGCAAATCTTATAAAAATTTCTATCGACAGTGTGAAAATGAGTGCATTCGGAGGATAACACCGTTGACTCCCCATATAACGGTACTGTCAAAAACTATTAAAAGCGCGATAAAACAATAAATAAACATATCAGATTAAATTAATAATTAAATTTTGCCACCCAGATGGCATGAGAGAGCTTTATAGGAGCTGGTGTGAAAATTGGACGATGGACGTGGCACCGCCCACTTTTTGGGGAAATCCCACTTCTCGGGACCCGACCAACCGATTTCGACAAAATTTAGTACATTTTTAGTTTTTTGTTCTTCGCAGTTTGACGAATTCCAAGTGTAACTGCATAGAGTGTGCTCTCAGAGAGCAGGAGTGCAAGCCGAGTAGAAAATCGTTCGGCTCTCTGTTGTGATTGCAGCTTCTCGACGTCGAACCTTCCTTGTGTTTGTTGACGGGAGTTTTTCGCTGCGCAGAGGTTGGTGCATATCTATCGCTGCAACAAGATAGTGGGCCGAATCAATGCCAGGACCTCGGAGCATACGCACGTCTAAAACACTGGAGACGTGTCTTCCGTCTATCACAACAAGATCGATCTGGTTGGTCGCTTCTCAGTGAAACAGCCTGGCAGCTTGATGAATGTTTCTATGCTGGAATCTGATACTCCGGCGAAGTCGAGAAGGCTATATTTACCGACTCTTGTGCTAAAGATATCTTCTTTGTTCACTCTGGCGTTAAAGACGCTAAGCACTATTTTAACATCGTGGCGGGGGTAGCTCTTATACTTGTAGGTGCGCTGCAACGGTTCATAGAAGACATCTTTGATCACATCGTACTCATATTCTGTTGGGGCGTGGGCGCGAATCAGCGATATGTTAGAGAACTTCGCTTTGATGTGGATTGTGGCTAGAATCCCACACCGAATTTGCTCTTCTTTATATGGTCACTGTAGTAATTTCCACAAGGACTGACTCGCATTTCTCGGATGGCGGTGATATCAACCTTCACTCTTGCGAGGACATCAACCAGCTGGGCAGCGGCAACTTCCCAATTAAAGGACCGGACATTCCAGGTGTATGCTCTTAAACCTTAATCCCTAATACGTTTGCAGGGGAGTTTCTTATCTGAGACTGTTTTATTCTTCTCATTGTACAACCCTGGGGCGGAGATGGTTTGACTTGGATAATTTTCGGACGTCAGATGGCATAGCTTAAAAGCAAAGTTTTGTCCGCATACATTGATTGGTTCTTGATTTGTATATTAGAAAGTGAAAGAATAACATACCCATCCTCGTTGGGTGTCAAAGAACATGTGGACCAAGTTTTATCAAGACATCTCAATTTTTATTACAGTTATCTTTTGCATAGACGGATCTGTGACCTGTGCCGTTGGTATTCATTGAAAGTTAAGTTACAAAATACAATCGGTTTACAACGACGACATCGAACCTTTTTTCTGACAACAATGTCTGGTCCATTTGCCCAAGTGTAACTAATATAATGTTTTTCGTTATGCCGATTGATACAGGTCCAAGTTGAGTTAGATTTATAAAATTTGGTGGAAATGATTTTTTGAGTATACATATTATATACATATGCACAATATGAATTGGCACAAATCTACCTGACAATGTAATTTTCGCTTTTCCAGTTGCCGAATATTTGATTGTTACTTTCTTTCTGAATGTAGTCAGTAAGCTAAGAAAACTTTAATAAAGATACTATTCTGAGTATAAGGAAGATTGTGAAGGAGTCAAAGAGTCCATGAACTAATTAAATTATTAGATTTTCTAGTAGTCGGTGCATTCGCAAATAAAATTCATTTGTTGATTGATGTTAACATTTCTTAATTTATGATATGTATGATAATATAAAAATGAGGAAAATTAGATCATCAGTACGCCCACCTCCCACAATACGTCGTTTGCAAAAACAATGCTGCTGCTGGTGGGGATAATTCTACTCCATTTACCGAATGTGTCATTAAGTTATAAAATATCATTATACATAAAATATAAACATATATAGTATAAATTCACTTCTAATATTTAAAAAAAAAATCAATAGTAATTCGACAAAAATAATTTGCTGGCAATAAACTTTCCTGGAGGGACTTTGCGCAACACCGAATGATTGCATCAATACGCTTGATAGAATGCCACCTAAAAGTATGCTACATAAATGCTTTAAAAGTCATTAAAACGCTTAGAATAGCCACTGATGCACTGCAAATCCATTCATACATATACACATTCTGTTTTATAAGTTTTTATTTATAACAAGTAAGGAAGGATTAAGTTCGTTTATAACCGAACATTTTATACATATGTGTTCTCGCAATTTGCTAAGATTTTTATAGTCAGTTTATGTTATAGTTATACGTATGTTATAGTGACCTGTTCTGAACAATTTCTTCGGAGATTGCATTATAGCCTTAGAAAATAATGTATGCCAAATTTCAGGAAGATATCTTATCAAAGACAATGGTTTCCACACAAGCTCTTTATTCCGAACGTTCAGTTTATATGGGAGCTCTACGGTATAGTGTTCTGATATCGACGGTCCCGACAAACCAGGAAATCCATATTTCAAAAACTGAGCACTAGCTTGCGTATATACAGACGCACAAACTGAAGGACTAACGGATTTTGTGAAATCGATTCAGCTTGTTACGATGATCAATTATATGTATATACTTGGTAGGGTCCCTGCTGTTTCCTTTTGGGTGTTATAAACTTTGTGCCAAACTTAAAAAGTTCCCATTTATTCGAATTACCACAGCTTTCTTAACCTAAATTCGGTCTCCAATATTGCCTTCCTTACCAGAGTAGAGTGGGAAAGGGGCGAAGAAGACAAGGGCACAGGAATAAGATAAGGATGGTTCCAAACTAAATAACCGAGTGGGAGCTGGTGTCTTTTCTGCAAAATTAGATACTAGATATCCAACCAGAGATGACGGAAATTGAAACAATCGATATTGTTGTGACAAGGAGTGTTCTCATAACAAGCAATATATCGGTATATAAAGATCGCCAGATGGCTTTGGGATCACGAAAGTTTTTGAGGGTTTTGTCTAAGTTAATGAAAGAATGTCTTGATCTCTTAGTGGATCTTGCATCCCATTTTGTAATAAGCCTGCAACGTCTGCACAACATGGTGTTATCCCGAGGAACTGCAAAGCAGATGAAGCAACCAGAACAGGCACCCCCTTACAATTAGACTTAGCAAAAGAAGGAATTTATACGCCTCTGGATACCCGCAGATTTCTAATCTAAAATCATGTTATAAACTTAATAGGTATAGTTAATTTTCGGTAGAACCAATTCCTTACATGCTTAATAATTAGGGAAATGTGGCACGAATGGAATATGGGCCGCACGTGGTGACTATTAAAATAAAAAAAAAAATTTATGAGAACGCTAATAGGGGTACTCTCAGATCACAGTCTAATTGACAGGAAGGCAGACTAGGAACCCCATATAGCGACTATTGTAGAAGCTGTTAGAAGGTAGAAGAAGAGGAGACTAACAAACATTTTCTAGGTGAATGTAAAGTTAAATATAGGAAATTAATCTCAACTGTTGGTCGAGGTTTCTTGACGACGTCTCGAAGGTTGGACAAATAGAACTTTTCGTACTGATGAACTCCATCAACAACACGGTGTGGTTGAGGGGAGGAGACAATAGCGTAAAGGGACTTTAGTCCCGATGGCATTATAATGAACAATCTAAAGGTCTAGGTGCGACATGAGACAGCCATTTCTCCTATTAGTCATAAGAGCGCTAGGGTAAATTTTCACCCGATTTTATCCGTTTTAAAACCAAAGATTTTATTTCTCACAGAATCATCGATATTTTATATAAATTAACAATTGGCAATGGCACCAAAATGTGGTATCTGGGGACTTGTACAGTTGTAGTCCGATTCTGACAATTTTGGTATAAGATGGCACACCTTAAAGTTAACAACTTTAGGCAGATGAAATTTCTGCAAAATTTTGACCCGACGTGCTCTTCGAATAGAACTTAAACATGTGATGACGTGTTTGTAGTCTACTGCGATGTCTTGTAAAAAAGGTCGAAATTGTATATTAATTTAAAGATTAGTTATATCCACCATGGGAGATGGACAATGAGACTAATTAAGACGGTACCGGCCTGGCTTGACAGACAACACGGTGAGATAGACTTCTACTTAACGCTGTTCTTATCAGGCCATGGCATCAGAGGTGGTGTGGGCTAAAATGAAGGAGAGAGCCGCAATAACGCTCCAAGAACACAGAATCAAAGAGAGGCATAAGACCACATGAATAAACCAGGTGCTGCGAAGTAGTGCTTAACGGCGGTACCGGAGGTCCAAATATAAGCTACGCAGCGGGAGATAAGGGTTTAGTATGTAGACATACTGTTTCGCAAGTCCATCATAGTTATTTAATTCTGTCTGGGCGTAGTCCCGAAAGAGGATGCTGCTACATTCACTCTGACAGTATTTTTGGAAGATTTCTTCTTCGAAAAAAAAAAACAAAATAAGACTGACGGGCGGCCATATGAAAAATGGGCACCCGGATTTCATGTGGATTTTTCACGTCTCGTCTTCCTGATTACTACTGTATATGGTATATATTTTTATATCTAACTCGAAAACTATTATACTCTGCACACCATGTTCGGAGAGTATAAAAATAGATTTATCTATGTATGTACACGCCTTTGCCTTGCATTGTCTGTCCATCAAACGCCAGTTCGTAGTTTTAAAAGTTCCACTTTTTCACCATTATGCCGGAAGGAAACTTTCAACCACAAAGAGGAAAAGGCAATTTTCATTTTAAATCATCGACAGGACAATGGTGGTTTATGATCTCTGCCTGCAGCAGCCGCAATAATGCTACATACACAATTGTGGTCCCTTGTTGGCCGGCCGCGTGTCAGTGCTGCGACCCATCACCATCGATAGCGTGACGGTTATGGCTGATGAAGCTCGTACACACACACACACACTTACGCATACATAAACACGGCCGTCCGGGCGAACAAGTGTATCTCTCGGCACTGCCAGCATCCATTAGCTTTTCAATTGCTGCAATAGTGGTGGCAACAACAACAACAATAAATAAAGGAAGCATATTGTGCGAACGACGTTCCGCCACAGCGACGATAAACATTTTTCGCACTTTGCTATTTCTTTTTTTTGCTTTTTTTGAAAATTTCAGCTAAGCACACTTTTTCTTTTCAAATTGAAATCCATGGGCGGTTGGCTTCGGTAAATGACTGCGAGCATTTCTCTTCGTTGTATGTTGAATGAGCGAACTGACAGTCGGTCACGTGCAACAGGAGCGTGGCAATAACCTTTATACAAACACACATATACACATACATAATACAAGGTATGATCTCTTGACAGGATTAAACATTAAAAATTGAGATTTTTAAAGCACATTAATGGCAGTGCGAAGTGTTCCAATATACTTACATACATACATACATGAAACTGAATATGGAAGCACTTGTGTTGCCATGCGTTTATTGCCCGACACATGTTGCACGCTCATTGCCGGCGATTTATCACAGCCAAACGCAAATGTGTGTTGCATATGCACATAACTACACATACATATATAACACATACAGTTGCATGTAGCTAGATAAATACAATTGCACAGTTTAAGGCGCAAAAACTGATAACTAAAAATAATTATGTTTGTGTGTGTGTGATAGCCCAAGGGTTAAACAATATTGTCATATCCATCAGTCTGCTGTTTGTCGAGATTAATTTGCGAACGTCAACACAAGTTGTATCGCCTTTCGCCACATTTTTCACAATTTTCTGCAAATATCCTTGCAACCCTTTTTGTGCCACAAAATCATATTTTCTATGTTTTTTTATGTGTTTTAATAATCGCTCACATTACCAGCGCATTGGCGTCAGATATAACGGAATCCCAAAATATCTTTATTTCTCGCCTTTTGATCATTCATCACAGCGGGTGCCAAAGTAAAGTGTAGCAGGCGCAAAGTTTAAAACCTATGGCATGTTGAGGAAGCTATTATCGTCATCGTCGCAATGTGATGATATTATCCCAATAAGAAATTTAGGACTGCGGCATAATATGTTTTGGAAAAACTCAATAGGAATTGAGTTCAAAACCAAATATGTTCATGTGGATGTATTTGGTCCTCACTCGACGAACGAAGACCAAACTCTACAAGTTACTCATCATCCCTGACGATGGTGGTGTACTGTGATGAGTTGACGGTACAAATTTTCGAGAAAAAAGTTTTGAAGAAAATGTATGGTCCTTTGCGCATTGGCAACAGCGAATCGATCGCTGTCGATAGAACGATGAGCTCCATGAGATATTCGACGACATTGATATAGTTCAGCGAAATAAGAGACACCGGCTACGCTGGATGAAAACTCTCCAGCTCTAAGAGTATTCGGTGCAGTGTCCGCCGGGAGAACCAGAGAAAGAGGAAGACCTCCACTCCGTTGGAAAGACCAAGTGGAGAAAAACCTGGCTACACTTGGAGTCTGCAATTAACGCCAAACAGCGAATAGGAAAACTGACTGGCGTTGTAAACTCGGCTATAATCGTGTAAGCGGTGTCTGTCCCAATAAGGAAGGAAGAAGTAGAGGAGGATGTATTGGGTCATCATTGGAACAATTCTTACATATGGAGATCTGGTTTTGTCAAAAAATTAAATAAAACTCAGAGGGTATAGTCTGTGCAGGGGTTGCCGGGGCTATAAAGTCGTGTTCAAATGATGCTCTTAATATGTTAAAATTTTGGGTTTTTGCATCAACTGTCCATGGACGTATTCATCAGAGTTATGATCATAGCAAAATTCTGAACCAGCCCGATACAAATCTTAATAAATTAGATTATATCCTCCAATGATTGAATTTCAATAATTACTTTCAGGTGAGAATACCCTTTATGCGTGAATGTAAAAGTGCTTTAGTCGGGTAGTTCAGAAGGAGATTACTCAATCTATATGGCGGGTCCAAAATGGAATATGGTGTAGGCACGGGATTCTTTTAATATTACCTTCTGTAGCTGTTCTCCTAACTTAGCTAGCATCTTCCATTACTAGGCATGGAGAGAGTCTGTGTAGTTCTACTGGATAACTACGGGAGGATACAGAAATCAACCATTTACACAAACAGCCAGGCGGCATTGCTAGCCTTGTTGTCGCCAAAGATTAATTACAGCATATTAAACTATTGTAGGAAGGCTTTAAGCAAAGAGGTATTATTTATATTGATATATTAAAAGTATTATAATAGCTCCAGATAAAACTGGTAATGATAATAAAAGGAGTAAAGCCTTTAATATGATGGTGATGGGATGAAGAGTGTAGAATTTGTTGAGACGGGATTTTACTTCTCAAATGCTTACTCAGTCCGAAGTAGCACCTGTTTTATTCTGCGTTTGGGATATATAATATATACGAGGTTGTTCAATAAGTTTTGTCGTTCAATAAGAGTGGGCGTTGCTACTAGCCCAAAATTTTTTTGTTTTGTTGGTGTACTCTTCATATGAACGTATGTGAAGTTTCATTTCAATCTAACAATTCATTCTTTGTTTACAAGCCATTTAGTGTCAAAGTGTCACAGTATTTTTTTTATAATGGAAACAAATTTAATATCATACAGTGATAGAAATCCTGTTTTAGGAAGGTGTAGCACCAAAAGAAATTCACGAGCGAATGTTAAAAGTGTATAATGATTTTTCTCCTACAATTATAAGAGTAGAGAGTTGGATTGCTGAATTTAAATGTGGTCGTACAAGCTTCGAAGACGATCCACATGAAGGGCGTCTAAAAAGCTCATCAACACCAGAAATCATAGCCAAAATACAGGTTTTGGAAGATCGTCGATTGACAAGATAGACAGGGTGGGCCAAAAGAAACCAAGGGGTGTAAAAGTTTGACTTTTTCGTTTATTAATTTTTTTTTTATTTTTTTTTTCAGATTATGTAATATACAAAAGGGAAATTTTTTTACACTAAGTATGAAAAATGATGCCTCTTAAATGACCGCCGTTTTCAGCTTCGCACTGATGGGCTCTTTTTAGAGCATTTTCCATAACATCTTTCAAAACTTGTGGCAGTAGCGTTCGAATTTCTGCACCAATGTTTGCCTTGAGTTCAAGTATTGTCTCTGGCTTGTTCACATATACTCGCTCCTTCAAATAATCCCAAAGAAAATAGTCGGGTGCTGTCAAAGCCATGTTGGTGATGATCATCAACTAAGCAACGAATCATTGCTTCAGAGGGCGAAATTCTGACGTTAAAATGTCGACGATATGCTTTTTGCGTTAAAATAATTGATCTGTGGTTTAAATAATAAAATTCTATAGTTCTGGTTCTCTGTTCAGTTGTGTACCTTTCCATTATAAATTCTCCAAGTGTTGTCTATATAATCTGAAAGAAAAAATAAAAAAAAAATTAATTAACGAAAAAGTTATTAAACTTTTACACCTCTTGGTTTCTTTTTGCCCACCCTGTAGTAGAGGCTCTACACATCTCATCATCATCATCTCATTAGGTAGTCTGAGCCATATTTTAAGTGAAAGTTTGGGTTTTAGAAAGCTGTGTGCACAATGGAACAAAAACACATTCGAATGCGACATCTCAGCAACATTTGGGGCGTTTTGAAAAGGATAAAGTGGATTTTGTGCATCGATTCATCATTACGGGTGAGACTTGAGTCTATTACCATGATCCTGAATCAAAACAAGAGGCAGGAGGTGTGAACCTGGTTGTGCGGCTTCAAAACGAGTTCGTGTCCGGAAATCGGCCAAGAAGGCTTTTGTGATGCGAGAGGAATTTTGTTTGTGGATTACTTGCAAACTGCTAATACAAATAATTCTGAATATTAGGTTCAAGGAAAAAATTCGTGAAAAAAGACACGGTTTGCAGAAGAAAAAAATCCTTTGACAATGGCTAAAAAATTAAAGTTCGAATTGTTGGAGCATCCACCTTTTCACCAGATTTGGCCTCCAGCGACTTCGATTTGTTTCTAAAACTCAAAAAATTTATGTCAAATCAAATGAAGAGGTTATAACGGCCGTTGAACCGTATTTTGCAGAGCTTCCGGATTCTCCCTTCAGGGATGGAATTCACAGATTGTAGGATCATTGGAGCAAGTGCATTATTGTTCAGGGAGATTATACTGAATAACTCCACCCGTCCATAATTTGGGTTACCGGCCACAGAAATAATTTCAACAACGAGTCTGGAGTATCTCTAAACGAGCCCGAGGTAGAGATAATACTACGCTTGCCAGGAGCGATCAATTGGGAGCTCAGTTTAAAATTTGAACAAATAACTCAGTTATACCAGTTGTTTGTACGAGTACGAGTGGATCGAAAACTCAACTCAACGGATGGACCACCTGAGACGTAGTGGCGGCCAAATTTTGAAAGAGATCATCTTGAAAAAATAATAAGTTTACAATTTGCTTTTCCCTAGACCCAACGGCCAAACATGTTTTATTCTTAAAAAGGAATCGAAATGTTTTATAATTCCTGTGAAGGTGTTTCATTAATACTTTTAAAAAGTTTGCTACAGATAAATTTGCCCATAGTTCAAATCGTATGCCCAGTTAAACTTTTTCTTATTTTTGTGAATGATAAAATATTGGGTAGTCGAACAAGTCATTTCGTATTTTGTCAAAAGATGTCGGTGATTGTGTCATACCATATACATACATATATGTAGTGTGTTGGAAAGGAGGGATTTTAAAAAATTAAATTCGGAGGAATTGAAAAAAATTAAAGGTATTCAAAAATGAGTGAAAATAATGAAAAAATTCGCTAAATTTTGAAATTTTTGTATAAAAAAGGCAGAATGCCCTGCAAGCCACTAATAAAATTTGAGAAGTTAACAGGCACGATGCTGTACCAGTTCGTGTAGCACAACAATGTTTCGCTCGCTCAAGTTCTGGAAATTTCGATTTATACTGATGGAATGACGTTTCTAGCGAAAAACGGCAAAAAGTGGTCGACCAAAATGGGACATATTTGTTTATTTATTTATTAGTATAAATGAAAAAAAATTGAGGTGTGGTTAGAAATACGAAAAGACTTATTCGACTACCCAATATTACAATACTAATAATATCTACTTGCGAACTGTTATCAAAATTTTAAATTTTTTTGAATCTCTAATATCAAAAGTAATCTAAAGTAATCTTAATCAAAACATATTCAAAATCACTTCGTCTACAATGGTTGAAAGCATTTCAAAATTGTGTAAAAAGCCCTTAGAATTTGGAGCTTCATTCAAAACTTAAATAAAAATTGTAATTTTTCGGCTGCTTCGTATTATTGTGCTCGCTGACACTGTGTTGCCTTGGTGCGATGTAATTAAATTCGCCGCAGGTGTGCTTTGAAGTCCTTACCATGTGTCACTTGCAAGGATTCCGTTATCGGATGCTACTTGACTGCTGTCACATCTCGCCTGCCGCAAATTTTCAAAGAACAAAAATCAAAACAAATACAATGTCAACGGCAAAGGAAGTTACTTTCCAAGTGGTGAGTAGGAAATAAGCAATTAGGACATCATTATCACTTACAAAGAGCAAATACATATTTATGTACTTAGAGGCAAGCATTGGCTGAGTGCCGAGAAACCACAATAATTTTCGAAATTACTTATATATGTATATATTTATTTCTTGCACTTTTATACTCAATTCGTTTTGTATTAGTATTTTATTGTATTGTAAATCTCGCTGCCTACTGTTATCCTAGTTGCGAGGACAATACAAGTCTCTCCATTGTCCTATTAACGTAACGGAAAACAAGCGCCGCTTGCCCTCGCTTATTAAAAGGTAAACATTTTCGAATAAACAGATTCTCATTTCAATTCAAAGTTGGGCTTTACCTACTGTCTGCTTCTCCTCTTACCCATCCACTGCCGATGACGACTGCTGACTGCGGATTGCCTTACTGCCTTCGTGACGCTTGTCGGCTGTGCGTTACGCTCTAACTTGTTGTTGTGTTTGCGGTATGTTGCAGCAACCCTCATTAAAGTCTCTGATAACACAACCGTCTCAGAGGCAGTAGCAGCAGTAACGGTGGCAGACAGCAGGGCTGACAGTCAAAATTGTTATGAATAATTTCCAAATTTTGTTACTGGCAGACACAGGCGGTGTCACACAGTCAGCCGAAGAGATTCCCGCTACCATTGCGCACTCAATTTATCAGTACCCTCACTCGGTCTGTCGCATTATCACACGTTGACAGTGATTACAAGTCACACCTACAAGCCAACATATTGCCTACATATGCACCCCGCTCGCGAGTTTTCGAGTTGCGAGAACTAGGAAAAACCACTCGCGCTTTAGAATTCAATCCGCTGGCAGTGACAGCTGTTGGCAACACGGTGCCCACCTCTTTGATGTAATCTCTGCTATTCTGCTTTGGCTTCGGCTTTCGGCTTTGGTACGTGCTAAGCAGAAACGTCATCAGCTGGTGAGGGGTGTGGCACCTAGACAGATGATGCGTGCATGCACTCCAGTGAGTACTTGTGTTTCACAGGTATGTGCTTGTATGTATACTTCTAGGGACGCAATTTCAGGAGCTGCAGCGGAAGGCGTGTTCAATAAGACAGTGGCACATTCGCAAGCTGAACGGTTTTTGATTACTTGTCGAAGGGTGCTTGAGACATTCAGCAACATGCTGTCTGAATGCTAGAGTCAGTGAGGGTGTGTATCTCGCGAATATTGCCGAAGAAGAAGAAATACCAACTGACAACCTTCGCCAATAAATTATAATCAAAAGCATTTTAATATTAAAGGCCATAATCGATTTCTTTAAGGTCTACCTTCACAATTTCATAAAGCCGGCACATAGTAGGTTAAATATGAGAACGATCGATTTTAAGAATTTCTATTGCTCTAAATTAAAATGGTTACAATAATGCGATTCAAGTCAAATATGCGCCGTTTTGTTCGATGACGCGTTCCCAACGAGATGCCAACTTCATAATGCCCCCTCGCTTCCCTATTGGCAAAAAACTCGGAGAGCCAAATTTCACAGGACTCTCTTGTGGCCAACTTCAGACTATCAAGCGCTTTCGCCATGGACAGAAACAGGTGGTCATCACTTGGTGCGAGATCCGGACTATACGGTGGATGCAAAAGAACCTCCCATCCGAGCTCCCGGAGCTTCTGGCGCGTCACTAAAGATGTGTGTGGCCTGGCGCTGTCCTGATGGAAGACAATTCGGCCTCTGTTAATCAAAGATGGCCTCTTCTGCATGAGTGCTTCCTTCAAGCGGTCCAGTTGTTGGCAGTACAGGTCCGAATTGAGCGTTTGACCACAGGGGAGCAGCTCATAGTGGATTATTCCCTGCCAATCTCACCAAACACACAGAATAACCTTCCTGGCCATCAATCCAGGCTTGGCCACCGTCTGGGCCGCTTCACCGCTTTTCGACCACGACCGTTTGCGCCTTATGTTATCGTAAATTACCCAATTTTCATCACCAGTCACCATACGCTTCAAACACGGTTCGATTTTGTTGCGATTCAGAAGCGATTCGCATGCGTCGATACGGTCAAAGATGTTTTTTTGTGTCATTTCGTGTGGCACCCATACATCGAGCTTCTTAGTGACTCCGAGCTTCTTCAAATGGTTTATAACGGTTTGATGACTCATGCCCAGCTCTTGACCGTTGCTACGGCTGCTACTATGCCGGTCTCTTTCGACCAATTCAGCGATTTTATCGCAATTTTCGACGACAGGCCTTCCGGAGCGTGGCGACCACCACCTCTACACCAGAACGAAAACGTTGAAACCATCGTTGTGCGGTAAAAATGGAAACTGTATCGGGTCCATAAACTGCGTAAATTTTATTGGCGGCTTGAGATGCATTTTTGCCTTTATCGTAGTAGTACTATAAAATATGCCGTATTTTCACTTTATTTTGCTCCATGTTTGCAACGCTATAACTCACGAACGACTTAAAAGAAACGACAATCAATCAAACACGTGTTAGCGCGTGAAATGAGCTTTCCAAAAAGGTATAGCATGACCCGATGCGACGAATAAAACTAGAACTACGCGCTTTCAGCGCCAACTAGCAAAAATACCGCAAGACTTTGCGTTCCTAGAACCAAATGAGAATTTAACTCACCCCAATATCTGACAAGATTACTTAATATAAATATAGATTTAGAGCAAAGTCCTGGCCCCATTTTATTCATATTCAACGTTAAACTACGTTATTGTTAAGAAATCCAATTCAATTTCCTTAAAATATCACACATTTTGATCAATAGATTTAAAGTTAAATAGAAAGTCAAAATGGATGGAAAGCCCTATATCGCTTTTAAAATATATCCTATCTGAGATTCATTAAGACATCTTACATACATATAGGCTAAAGCTAACCGAGCCATGGAAAGCATTAACTTTTAGGTTAAGTTTAACTGACTGGCTGTCGCATCATACTTAAACCTACAGGTTGATGTAGTAATACGAGCTGAAGTTTACGTGGTTCACGACGTCAATGTCTTTTTGTGAAGTTGAATAGAGACTTGATATCTAATTCTGATATTATACTTCATCCAACTCCTTGAACTGCAAAGATTCTAGATACCTAAGAAGTGGTGTTCAAGCGTCTGTCCCACGTCGACTTTCCTAGATTCTACATGTGTTATGCGATGCCAGTAAGTTGTGACCGGTCATTAGGCCAATAAAAGCTCTGCAATCCTTTCAAGACCATTTGACTAAGGAACGTTTTAGGTACCAACTGAATGGAACTTTTGGTAATCTCATCGGCTATTTACTGTGTTATTAGCTATCTCAACAGCTTTTCTGACTGGAAGATTAAAGTGCCCTAGCAATTATGTGGACATGAGCCCACTATTTTAAGACTTTTAAACCGTCATTTTGTGGGAGTGGTAAATTTCTGATTTTCCAATCTGCTAGAGAAGGTACAATTCTCTACAATTGCTGGCGGACGTCGATGACATCGATATCATTGGCCTCAACAACCGCGCCTTTAGTTCTCTTTCTTCAGACTGGATAAGGAAGCGGTGCAAATGAGTCTTGTAGTGAACGAGGGCAAGACAAAATATATCATATCATCAAACAAACTCTTGTAATAACTTCAAAGTCGTAGATAATTTCGTCTATCTTAAATTAAAGTAAATTCCTTTCCCGACAAACAAAGACCAAACTCTACAAGTCACTCATCATCTCCGTCCTGCTATATGGTTCAGAGACATGTGATGAATATTCATTACGAGTTTTCGAGAGAAAGTTTCAGAGGAAGATTTATGATCCTTTGCGCATTGGCGATGGGCGAATGCCGTAGTCGATGGAACGTTGAGCTTTAGGAAAGATACGACGACATTGACATAGTTCAGGGAATTAATGTACAGCGGCTACACTGGCTAGATCTTGTCGTTCGAATGAATGAAAACTTTTCACGCAATACTACGCCGGAGCAGAGGAAGAGGAAAACCTCCACTCCGTTGGAAAGATCATGTAAAAAGGGACCTGGCTGCACTTGGATTCTCCAATTGGCACCAAACAGTGAAAAGGTAGAACGACTGGCGCGCTGTTGTAATCTCGGATATAACGGTGTGAGCGGTGTCTATGCCAATAAAGAAGAAGAAGAATATTTAAATGTCATGAGAGTAAAAAAATTGGGATCATTGACAAACAATTCCCAACATCTTCATCAAAATGATACACAAAATTTTCCTTTGCATTATTCATGATTGAGTCTTCGTAATCACAATTCTTGAATATTAGCATATTTTACAGTATCATATCATAAACGAGACGAATCTCCATGTTACGGGCGCAGGTCTCAAATCATAAAGACGCAAAGCAGTCAATTATTAAACAATTTTCGAAATGAGAGTCATCAAATTTTCAATCCTCTTGCGGGGCAAAGTGAAAAATCATAATACTCAAATGAATGCAGTGAATAAAAAATATCAATTTGTTGGTGAGCAATTGATGCCTAATATCGTGGCCTTTGTGTGTTTGTTGCGGCCAATAACGGTGATCGACAGCTGTCAAAAATGTCATTTTCATGCAAATGTGCGCGACAAAACAATCAAAGCGAAATGCCATTCAACAACAAGCAATACCACTAATATTCAATATGTACACACTGCTCTAAGGTACACATACATACATACAACAACAAATAACGCATTTTTATTGTTATGCTCTGAACAGGGTGTACGAAGTTTGCCGCGAAGTTTAAAAAACCCAGAAGGAAACATGGTAGACTCTTTCATACATGTAGATAGACTAAATGATTAGCGTGTCGAGTTAAATCGATTTAGCTTTGTTTATATAGGAACTAGTCTCCTCAGTTTTAGAGATATCGTTCTGACATTTCAAACAGCCTTTTCTATCCAAGAAGCTAGCCATTTGTCGGAGCCGCCGATATCGATATGCTATAGCATATAGCTGTCATACAAACTGATCGATCGAAGCCAAGTACTTGTATGGGAATTTTTTTTTTGACTAGATATCTTGGTCATGACTTATGGTTTAAGGCAACGGGGCAAACTCCGAAAAATTGTTCAGATAGGACCCTACAGCTTATAGCTGCTTGTAGAGCCTAATAAAATAAAGTTATTATATGGAAAATTTTTATTTGTAAAGGTATAGTACATAGCTTCGGTATTTCTTTTTGTATAAAAGCACCTCATCATTGCGAAGACCTAACATTTCAATTAAAATTTTTATTTACAATCGCCTTTCAAAGCACAATTTGTGGTCAGTACAACAAAAGCACCTGCCCTAAAGGATAGCCTGAGCTTTCAAAACATAAAGATATTTAACGAAAACATATATGTGTAGCAGCCAAACATTCTGTTATACTTACATATATTTTTTCTTTAAATTTTTATTTTGTGAAGTGACGTTGAGCAAAACCAAAAGCTCAGTCAGGATGGGGAAGGATCTCTTCGAGCCGTTCGATACCAAACGAGGTTTCAGAAAAGGCGACTCCCTATAGTGCGACTTCCTCAATCTATAGCTGAAGAAAATTATTCCAGCTGCAGACCTTAATCGAGCAGTTACAATCTTCTATAAGAGTGTGTAGCTGCTGACGTATGCCGGTAATATTGATCTGTTCTGCTTTCTCCAGAATGGATAAGGAAAAGAAGCAAATGGGTTTGCTAGTGAACGAGGGCAAGACGAAATATCTCCTGTCATCAAACAAACAGTCGTCGCACTCGCCACTTGGCTCTCACGTCACTGTTGACAGTCATAACTTTGAAGTTGTAGATAATTTCGTCTATTTAGGAACCAGCATTAACACCACCACCAATATCAACCTGGAAATCCAACGCAGGATTACTCTTGCCAACAGCTGCTATTTCGGACTGAGTAGGCAATTGAGAAGTAAAGTCCTCTCTCGACGAACAAAGACCAAACTCCACAAGTCACTCATCATTCCCATCCTGCTATATGGTGCAGAGGCATGGACGATCATAACATCTGATAAGTCGACGTTACGAGTTCTCGAGAGAAAAGCTCTGTGGAAGATTTATGGTCCTTTGCGCATTGGCAACGTACAAAACTTAGGGGGATATTGAAATACAAGGAACGTTTCAAAGTGAACAGGACTTAAAAAAAAACAGAAAAAATGTTTTTTTAGCAAAATCAGTTTATTTTATGCAAATAGTCTCCCTCTGCTTCAATACAACGTTTTGCACGGTCCAAAAGCATGAACGAGTGTTTTAGCTCGTTGGCCGATATGGCCGCCAGTATGCCGGTGCAAGCCTTTTGAATGGCCTCTACGTCTGCATAACGCTTTCTTTTCATGGGCAAATGCATTTTTCCGAAAAGGAAGAAATCGCACGATGTCATATCAGGTGAATACGGTTAAAATGTGAATATGGTTAAAATCTGATTTTTGGTCAAATAATCGGTCATAAGCGTCGATCGATGAGATCAATTTTTTGGTCGTCAGTCAATTTGTGCGGAATAAACCGTGCACACACCTTTCGTAAGCACAAATGTTCGGTCAAAATGCGATAAATCGATGTTTTGGAGATGTTCAATTCCATTCCCATGAAATGATGATTTTCATTACGCACCGATAACACAGACATACTGACACTTCAAACACAATAACTTCCAATCGATGAAATGTCACGAAATTCTCACTGGACAATCGATAAAGATAGCAGATTCTAACGCAGCAGTCGACATATAGATGGCGCCACCAGGAGGCGCTAGATTAAAAAAGTCCTACTTTGGAACCCACCTTGTATACTTTATAGGGTCTCCGACGCTTTCTTCTGGGTGTCATAATCTTCGTGTCAAACTTAATACTATACCCTGTTTAGGGTAGAAAAATGGGTAAAATTTGTTGAACACATCTCCTAGCCCCCATATATGTACCTTTCGCGATTTTCTACTTTTAAATAAAAACCCCATTCGAAAGAACATTCTTAAATCTTTCAATGAAACTTAGAGAGTATTTATTCCTGATAATGATATAGGGTAATAGCGGTAATCAGAAAACTTTGCAAAACTCCTGAGATTTCTTTCATTTTCATTCAGTGAGTTGGTGAAATAAATTAAAGGAAGAGAAGTTAAGGGCATGCGTAAATAAGTAATATTGTGATTATAATAAGTAAACACATAGTAAAAACTTTAAAAATATTTCCTACCTGGTGTTTGGTACGATTAGCAGCACCATACAGGGTATCTTCATATTTGACGCTAAAGCTGCTCAAACGAATGCAATGCTAGGCAAATTCGCACTTTATCAGGGTCACCAACTTAATATATATGGGCAACAACAACCACCATAAAAGCAGCAATAAATGCGATTATGACAAAAAGAATATTGGTCATTGTGAAGCTTAAATGTGGCACTTGAAGCAAAGTAAAGCGTTTAAATGGCTGTATCGCTCATTAATGTGAGTAGAAACAAAATATCAAGAGGCTTTTGTTGTACATTTCGAGCAGGCGTTCACATTTCAGAACAAAAAGTGAGTAAAAGCTCACATAAAATTTAAAGCAGCTGCAATAATTCATGTAAATCGTTTGGCGGGATTGCTAAGAATTGAAAAGAAAAAAATTCTACAAGTTTTGAAAATATTTTAGAAAAATAATTGAAATATAAGTATTATATTTATATTAATATATTCATTACTATAAACTAAACTTGCTGTGAACAAGTTTTCCAGAATGTCTTTATATAGTATGAAAATGAGTGATTAACATCTTAACCACGCCAAATAACTATAAAAAAGTTATTAAAATTCAGGATCTACTCTTCTAGTTTCGAACGATTTCGGAACGTAACACTATGTTTAAATCCTTTTTTATATTTTAAGTGCACCTACTTTCCATATGCGACAATTTTAAATTTCCCTCTGATTTTGCGCTGGTGCTTGGTGTATACGAGGTAGGACAATTAATGAGACGGATTCCATAAAAACCGTATATTTGAAAATTATTCTTCAACTTTACCATCCCTTTCAAAGTAGTCCACTTGAGCAGCTTTATAGCGATTTCATCGCGTTTTCCATGCTTTGTAACATTTCTGGCCGCCTGGATGTCCGTAATCGACTCAAAATGGAAACAAAAAAGTCACAGGGTGACATGTCGGGCGAATAAGGCGGCTGTTGCAAAACGGCGATCCCTTTAGAGGCCAAATACTGGGACACGCTGAGGGCGGTGTGGCACTGCGCGTTGTCGTGATTAAAGATCCAGTTACGAGCGATGTTTGGCGCACCCTGTTGACTTGTTTTCGCAATCTTTCGAGTACTTGACAATAGTAGACTTGATTCAGAGTTTTCCCCAGTGGAACGAATTTTTTGTGGACGATTCCATGGCTATCAAAAAAGGCAATGATCATCGTTTCCTCCTTCGACAACCTCGTTGCACCTCATGTCTAGAAACTCTCGAAATCCACGTATAACTTTTCAAACCACAAATACCGTGAAAATGGTAAAATATCGCTCAATTTGTGAGATTTATTATAGAAATTCGGAGAGAACCTTTTGTCGATAATGTGTTAAAAATTGGTAACTTTAAGGTCAATAGTTCACCGAGCCCCCATATAGTTACCTGATACAAAGATTTTCGAATTTTTTTTTTTTTTTTGAGTTATCTTTATGAAATTGAAGAGACGCTTTCCTCTTTCTATTAACAGTGTGTTCTTGTGCCTACAATAAATAAAATCGGATGATATTTCCTTCCTTACATACCTAATATAAGGACTTTTAACATCAGATTGCCCTTATGTGTAACGGGGTTTTCAATAGGGACGCCCCAAAAGTTTTTTTTAAATAAAACAAAAACGGGATATTAATGAAATTCTTTATTACACTGAAGATTATCTCTTTCAAATATTGGTTGCGGCTACGTCTCAAATAGTTCATCCGTTAGTTAAATTTTAACTTATTCGAGCGTCCCGACTGGTAACTGGCCAATAACACGAGTGATATTTTGCTCCAAGGTCTGAATCGAAGTGGGATTGTCCTCACAAACTTTAGACTTCACATATCGCCACAGGAAAAAGTCTAACAGTGTGATATCACACGATCTTGGTGGTCAATAAACCGGCGCAAAACGTGAAATTATCTGGTCTCCGAAGTGTTCTCTCAATAAATCCATTGATTTATGCGATGTGTGGGAAGTGTCACCGTCTGTTTGAAATGAAATGTCACTGATATTACGCTCTTCAATTTTAAACTTCAAGTACTGGGTTATCATTAACATGTCAATAAAATAAAGGAATTAGTGCTTGGGAATCGACGATTAGCAGTCAGAGATGATTGGAGTATCGGAAGGTGAAAACCAATTTGAAAAGTGAACACATGATTGGTTCCAAAGTCACTAATTTTTTTCGAAAATCAGCGTCGCATTAAAGTCTGTGAAACAATAATTTTCGATTATCAGGATGTCATGAAACGTGTTGCTACTGGCGTTGAGTCTTGGATCTTTGCTTATGACCTGGAAACAGACAATCAATCGGCCGAATGTGAGCCGAAGCCGAAAAAACCACTTCGCAACAGGTCAATTGTCAAGTTGACAGTTTTGTCAACAAGGAATACTATTTGAGTGTTATGTGTCGTTTTCTCGAAGCTATTCGTAAAAAGAGGCCGGAATTATGAGCCGACAACTCTTGGTTTTTGCACCTCGATAATGCACCGCCGCATTCTGCATTGATCTTGGTGAGTTTTTCGCCAAATTTTAAATCAATGATCAAAATGGAAAGCGGTAACCGATCTGCTTTCATCTATTAAAATTTTTAATGAAGTTTTATATTTCTTGCTTACTAGAGAAATTATTTTTTTCATGCTCCAGAGCCGAATTCGGTTATGGGTTATCTTAAATAAAATCTAAAGTAGAAATTATCAAATAAATCCCTTTCAGTTCAGATGTGGCAAATGTACTTTTGAGGAAATGTTTAATGGCTGTATGAACAATCGTATGTGTCTATGTAGCCTGGACAAACGCCTTCGAATCTACATATGTATGTATGTACATATGTATAAATGCATGTGAATGAATAAATGCAAGAACATAAGTTGATACGTAAGCATTCATCAAATCATGTCTGGGGTTGCCGTAGAGGTCGCGAATATTGTGCAAAGTATTGTCTCACTTTGCTTTTCCGTTCATTTCGATTGTGTTCTCTTAAACACTGCAATTCGGTTGCTCCTTGTTTTTGTGGTAGCTACCTTTGCTCCTGTCTTTTGTGCGGGTTGCTGCTGCTGCTGCCATCGACACTACAGTTCAAATTGGTTTTCACTTTGTTTTTGTTGTGCAATTACAATTCCGTTTGCATTATCCTCAAAAACAGCTCATAACACAATCATAATTGTATACAAATGCGGGAATATGTGTTCGTATGTATGGTATGCATGTGTGTATGCCGATGGATTCTTGTGCTTGCGGGATACACTTATACTCGTACATTTCCGGAGGTTAATACTTCTACTTTCGTTTGAATGTAGGCCACACTTAGGGGTGGCTGACGGGTGATGGATGGTTGTAGTCATGAGGCTGATGAAACGATGAAGTCCCTGGCTTGGTATCTGCTGACGGGATGGCTTGTTGGATGATTTCTTCACGTATTGCATCTAATTTGCTTTGCTTTGATTTGTACCGGAAGTTCGTTGAAAGCTGCAATTTTTAAATGTGACCTAACCTCGTTGCAGGGATAATTCATAATATTCACTGGCAAAGTGACTGAAATAATACGAGTATCGTATACTGGATATTTTTCTGCTCAGACAAATTATAGAATGAGTGAAAAATAAATGGAAAGAAAGAGAAAGAGAGAGACCCAGGGATAAGTCAAATTGCCCAGATCCTAGAAGCGTATGTATTTTATTTTGCTTTACTGACGTTTGCTTCTCCAAGCTTAATGCTTTTATAATACAGATAAGATTTGTAAATACTATGTGTTTTGTCATAAAAACTATCTATCTTTTCAGGTATTTTTTGTTGTCTTCATCTACAAATATGTTCTTGATCTTGATAACAATACTCATCTGAAGAGCTAATGTTGCTATCTAACAAAGTATCGATTAGCTACTAAAATCGTAGTTGTAGTTGTATTATTATACACGTATAGCTCTATAGACCGTTATAAGGTATTCATAAGCAAACCTTTATGTATTTAAGCCATTTCCTATGTTCCTATATTGTATTTCGTGCACATAGCGGAGATGAAAAAAATTGGAACACACCAAGAACACACCCATCGTTTTATTCGTCTCTATAAAATAAACATCGATAGTAACCTTTCATAGATTTTCTCATTATAAGGAAACTACATAGATAGATTGCAATTTGAGGAATAGACTGCGACCTGTTGTCTTCTATCAAATCAAAGAGACTTAGTAAAGCCCCTTGGTTAATGGCTAATATGTGTTATCTCACCGGATTTATTTGCCCAATATCCTTCTTCTTTCAATCGACACCGCAGTCTGAAATGTCTTCTATAAAATCCCATAAGCTGCCTTAATTTGTTTCTGAGAAGATTGATTGACTCTCCCAGAAAGAGTCTCACCTGTTGCTGCCCAGGCATTTGTTGCCAGTGACGTTTTCTATTAGCCTTTTCCTCGTTCCTCTTTCCTAACTCCTCTCGTAAAGTTTGAAGGCTCGCAGCGAAAAAAGGCTTCGGTTCGGTTCGGTTCGGTAACTTCTTCTGCCAGAAGATCAGCTAGCTCATTGTCATTAATGCCTCTATGTCCAGGGATCCTCTCCTTTGCTTCCCCTGGCGGGTACTGCGTACAATACTTTCAGAGCTGGAGTGTTTTCATCTATTCGGACAACATGACCTAGCCAGCGTAGACGCTGTCTTTTAATTCGATCAACTAACTATGTCAATGTCGTCATATGTACATATATCTCATACAGCTCATCGTTCCATCGAATGCGATATTCGCTGTGACCAACGCGATAAGGACCATAAATCTTCCGCAGAATCTTTTTCTCGAAAGCCCAAAACTCCGAATCATAAGATGTTGTCATTGTCCATGCCTCTGCTTCATATAGCTAGACGGAGATGATGAGTGACTTGTAAAGTTTCTTCTTTGTTCGTCGAGAGAGGACTTTGCTTCTCAATTGCTTACTTAGTCCAGTGGCAGGTGTTGGCAAGAGATATTCTGCGTTGGATTTGGAGGCTGACGTTGTTGTTGGTGTTGATGCTGGTTCCAAGATAGACGAAAGGCATAATCTCTATAGACATTTATCGATCGCTCGGATTATTGTTCTTGAGTAGATCAATCTCGTTTTCCAATGCTTTCAATAAGAACGAAAAAATAAGAATATACATAATACGAGTACATAAGTAAAAAAAAATAAAGTTTGAATAGAAAAATTTAATATCCTCTTTGGTCTCTCCATTTCATATTTATATAGTACTTCAAGTCGTTCACACAAAATCCGCACAACCTATGACCAGAGAGACTCTGCAGTAGCAGTCGATAGCAGAGTGCGGTCAAAGGCTTATAATCTTTCTGTGATCAAAAATGTAGGAGAGCTTATCTTATTCTAAATATGTGCAAGATCTCCACTAGCAATAAAATCAATTGACTCTTATTTGGAATGTGTACCCGAATATCAATAGATCGCGCGGAAGGAACGTCATTTTGGACGAGACCCAACATTGTTCTATGGACTCATATTTATGTAATTTGTCAGTGCCCACATTTCGGTGCAATCGAAGCAAAAAATTTACGAAGCCTGCCTTTGTGTACTGCAGTAGCAGCAATGCAGCGCCTTCCTTTACTTCGTGAACCTCCTTGAAGAGTCGATAGCGAATGCAGTATGAATTAAACAGCGCAGTTGAGTAGATATATTTCTTATTAATTGAAATACATCAGATCAAAAATATTTTCTTGTAGGATATTAAGAGGTTACATATTTTCAAATTATGTTAATACAATTTCGACAATTTTGGTTCACACATTTACTTATTTTCTGCATCCACCATGAATTCTTGAAAATTAGAAACAATAACACGACAATACCAGAAACAAACATCCATCATCTGTCGCCGTCCTTTCCACCACCGCCATCGACTTGAATGCCGCCTTCATTTTCATGTTGCCAACCCCATTAACGCGGACAAAAGTTGACTTAAGTGCTTCGAAGTTTCGGCTTCGATTCTCACCCGCACGCAGTCGGCTCACGCAAGCCGAGGGCCGGGATAATAACCAGCAAAGTATATTACGCGAGGAGTTGGAGAAGTGAGAACAAAGCTGGCAACAACACAGGGGCCAATAAGTGAAAAATGAACTAATTACCACTAGCACACGTTGTATGGGAGCACACACATTCATACACATGAAGCGTATCGGGAAGACGGACTTTGGGACACATGCACCACGTCTCGGCAATCACATAAATAATAGCGAAAATTTCATTAAGACAAATTATTGTCTATCAATATGTTGCCAAGCAGCGCCGTCAGACAGAGGACCCACAGGCAGTGCGGCTCTCCCATATTTCGGGCTGTGTCGGCAAGTGCGTCTAAGTATGTGGCTGTGTCAAATGGATAGGCTTTGTTCCGTTTGTAGAAAGTGACAATTTGATTTGGTAGACTTAGAGATGAAAGCATAGCCATTGTAGAACAGATTCGTTACAGTTAACACTTAGAGTGGCAGAAGGGTTGAGGACCTTTTGGGCTGCTTTTGGTTAGCGTATCTCAGCAAGTGTGTAAGAGTGTGCTACTTGGGGCATGTTGTCGCTGCATTGTCTATTAAAGTAAATATCTTTCAGCAGTCAGTCGGTTAGCTTGTCAGTGCGGCCGGGAAGCCAGCTAATTTCGCTTTTGAAAATGTGTTTGCTTTGTTGTTATATTGTTATGTTAGTGCGTACAGCGAATAAATATGTGAATATGCTCAGCTATAGCCTGTTAGCGCACCTTGCGGGCCCATATACGTACATATCTATATGCATTGATATCAGCCCGACACTGTTCAGCGCCCTGCCTCGTGACTCATTGCAAAGCAATTCAAATCAACTCAATTCAGCTGAGTTCAGTTCATAGCGACTTGATTTGTTTACGCAGCGGCATTGCGGCACTTAATTACATAAATTTTTAAACAAGCGCCCACCCTCCCCCTCATCCATGACTGACTGCCGGTAAGACACAAACAACACTTGCCACTTGCCATCCCTCATGTGCGCGCTCGCCGCTTACCATGGCTCTTGGCTATGTTGCAGGTTGGAATTTAATTAAATGTGCCAACGGCAAATTGAAGTTGTAATTGAGCCGCTGCTTGGATTCTGTTGCTCGCCTTGTTGACGTGACTATGGTCTCTCGTTTGCCCGCTCGCCTGCCTACTTGCAACTCCCAGCGCTTAGCTGCCTGGTTGGCGTGCGGAGTTAGTGTTAATGCGCGTTTTATCGTTGCGTGAACCCATCTTGACCTAATTACCTCGACTCGACATCTAGCGTTCGTTAAATTGCATCGAACTAAGCCAAGCGTTTATGAGCGTTTACGCGTATAGAAATATTACGATTTGTTACACTTTGAAGCTCCACAGTGAGTGCCTTCTAAGGCTAAATTAAGTGACCAAGTCTACGAGGACAAGTTACGTGTGGGTTGACTCCGTATGAAGCAACAGGGAGTATAAGAAATATAGCAAAAATAATGTAAGCTCTATTAAAAAGCAAAGTTAACTGTTCCTTATTATTGAGTCTTCTAGAAAACATAAAGAAGACTCCAGCTATTTTGTTGTAAAAGTGGCAGCTAAAAGTTTATACGCCTGATTCAGTTTCTAGTTTGAAAATTTTTTGAAGAAATTTACAAACTGTTCAAGTATATAAACTCTGTGTCTGTATGGTTTAACTGAGGGTTTTGACTGCCAGAAAATCGTGTGATTAACGAGAGCAAGACAAACTACCTGGATGCCACTTACAAAGGTTCTTCAGGTATTGCAAGCTACGTCACTGTTTGCGGCTATACATTTGTAAAAGTTAAGAACTTTGGTTTTCTCGGAATAAGCATAAATTCCACCAAAGCTAAGCCGCAAGCGCAGAATCAGTCTTGCCAACAGGCGTCACTAGGCGCCATTGAGAAGCAAACGCCTCTTCCGACGAACAAAAAGTACGCTCTATAAGTTTCTAGTTATTCCCGAACTATTATACGGCGTAGAAACATGAACCATGACGACCCTGAAAAAACACTTGGCATATTCGAGAGAACTGAAGATGGGACCATGAACGGTATGAGCTGTACGTCGCCACGGATATAATTAAGCACATAAAAATCCAACAAATTCACTGGTTAGGACATGTCGTATTCATGAATGATGATCATCCAGCGAAATGCTCCATCGATTCGAGATCCATGGGTGGACAAGAGAAGCAAGGG
This sequence comes from Bactrocera dorsalis, assembly GCF_023373825.1. Taxonomy (NCBI): domain Eukaryota; kingdom Metazoa; phylum Arthropoda; class Insecta; order Diptera; family Tephritidae; genus Bactrocera; species Bactrocera dorsalis. The sequence goes on from NC_064303.1 coordinate 85,917,085, forward strand.
CGCTCGCGCACCCAAACCAAGCGCATAGCGACCTGTATGCACTTCGGATGTATAACTGGCGTGATCTCGCAAAGTATAGGTGCAACTGGCGAAGTTTTTTGGTCTCGACCCATGTCAACCCACGATTGGCAAAGAAGAAGACATGACATTCGAAGGACTGAGTAATATATTGTCCTAAGCAATTGCATAAATAGTGGGCAAACTTATATCATATTGAAGAAGTTCACACAAGTGAGTAACGTTCTCTGAGCGCCATTCACTTGTGAGTAGCCAGAAACGATTCTTTTACATATGGCTCAAGCAGCTCTAAAGAACATCTGTTTGGAGGTGAACTAAAGTGAGAAGGATCATTCCACTTCAGAGTTATGCGCTGGGTTTGAGAACCGCTACGTAAAAAACGCCCCCCAAAAAAGGAAACAAGAGCCTCTGATATCGAGCGTACTGTGTAAAAGATTAAAGCCCACCGTCAACAAACTGATTGGAGCTTATTACGGTCGCTTTAGGCCAGGAAAATAAACAACTGACTTTACTATGCTCTAAATCTTGGAAAAACTCATGAAAAGGTCCGACACAAACCAACTTTTCGTCGATTTCAAAGCTGCTTTTGATAGCACGAAAAGGATCTGCTTTTTTACTGGTATGTCTGAATTTGGTATCCCCGCAAAAACTAATACGGTTGTGTAAACTGATGTAGAGCAAGACAGAAAGCTCCGTTAGGACCAAGGGCCGTGTGATACCAAACGAGGTTTCAAAAAAGGCGACTCCCTTTGTGCGACTGCTTCAATCTACTCCTGGAGAAAATAATTCGAGCTGCGGAACTAAATAGAGAAGATACCATCTTCCATCTTCTCCGGCTCTGAGGGTATTCGACGCAGTACCAATCGGTGGAAACAGAGGAAGACCTCCATTTCGTTGGAAAGAAAGGAAAAGGTGGAAAAGAACCTGGCTACACTTTGAATCTCCAATTGGCGTCGAAAGATGTAGTAATAAAAAAGCAAAAAATACTTCCACCGATTTTGGCTCAACCACGCTCTGTCCAGTTTGAGTTTGTGGCCAAGATGCGAGTCTCTCATTTGGTTATTTCTTGCCGAGATACTATAAGAAGTATTCATCGATAACAGTTTGGAGGACTAAGTTGTTATTAATCAACCTCAAGACACTCATATGCAATCTTTCACTATTTTGATTTTTAAAATATTTGTTTTGTAATTGAGAATTGTGGGCTTTTTGGTGTCACCTGTTAAAGTTGGATTGCAATTATATGTCACATGTATGTATCCTCAAGTTGTTTTCCTGCTTATTCTTACGTTTAAAATACATATGTATTTAGTTTTTTTTTAGATTTTTTGTTTATATGAATCACTGAATGCAATGTATTTTTTGACTCTTTTTGCTTATCTTTTAGCAACGGAACTTGGCGAAACAATAGTGAGCGGAGGACAGACAAACACATCCTGCCACAGGATGCTGCCAAGACAATCGCAATTCAAGTACCAATCGCATCGCCTCGCAAAGGGTCATCACAATGGTTATCTTCGCAAGACTTCCGCCTTTGCAATTTATGCGCGCACTGCCCCGGCAACTGACTCCTTCCAATTACTACGGTTGGCGTTGAAGGCGGACATATGTGTGTGGACAATACGGATTTTCGGAATTGTGTGAGTAAGTTGTATAAATAAAAAATAACAACAATAATAACATTTGCATATGCCCATCCTTTTGTGTGGCTGCTTTAATTGTATTTTCATTGGGCAGAACGAAAATAAATGGAAACGAATCAATTAGTTACGTGCTGTGGCTAGAGTAATCGCTAAGAGGTGTGTGTGTGCACATGTACAGCTGTTTTGGTGGCGGTCACACATTCATCTCTACATTTTCTGATTTCATTGACCTTTCACTTTTTCCACATATATAATTGGTTATATATATGTATGTATGTGTGTAATTACATCCGGCAGATTTGTTGTTTCACATACAGTTTTTGGGTATCAGTTTTAAGGACACTTTTAATTTGATCTGTTGTGAGCGAATTTGGTTTTTGTAGTTAAAGTGCCTTAGGATATATTTACATTAAAACAATTAGAACGCGAGGTCACGCCCACTTTTTTTTATTTTTAAGGAGACGTGTCGCCCATCTGTCGTAATCGATCTGATTACGAACTTTTCGATCCGGAGACAACCAAATAGCTTTATGAACTTTCTTGTGGTGGAATCTAGTACTACTGGTAACCATTTTTCGGGTCCCAGCGAGGTCCATCAGCCTCAACCCATTTGGAGAGGTTTCACAATGAAGGCTGAATTTTCCGTCTGTTGTACCATTGATGTCTTCCCGTGGCATTAAAAGCCTCAAGCATAATTTTTACATCGTGGCGGGGGCAGTTGTCATAAAAGGCATGTGTTGTATTGAAAAATTTCGCTGTGATGTGGACTGTGGCTAGACGCTCATTAACCGGAGTGAATGCTGGTGTTCGGCGACGTAGTCTCTCTCCCACCACGAATCCCACACGAAATTTGTGCTCCTTTATATGGCCGCTGGAGTAAATGTCATAAGGACATACTCGTTTCCGTCCTTGTCCCGTCCGTCGCATTTCTTGGACGGCGGTGATGTCAGACTTTACTTTTACGAGGACAACAATCAACTGGGTAGCAGCACCTTCCCAAATAAGGGACCGGGAGTGGATTCTACTTGCCGGATCCCAAGGCGAGTAATATAAAGCTTTACATACATTTATATACCAAGCCGTTTGTTTCAAAACAGACGCCCGCTCGCAACCGCACCTCTGGAGAACATACGCAGCAATTAGACTTCAGCGGATTCTTAAACCGAATATGTCGGAGTGGCTTCGTTGAAGCTTCCTGTCTTTTAGCCGTGACAACAGACTCCACGGATGTGTCAAGATAAAAATGCTTGGCTAAACTCTAACTTCCTTACTTGTTTCATACATAAGTGATTCACTTCAAAAAGCATTATCGCTGATGAAGTACTTTTTTAGCCAAAATGGCTTAATGTAGGATATCACGATGAACAACCAATTATCATACATTGTCGCCCTATCCTTCTTCGTCATTTTCAGTTGGGCGCTAAGGAATGGTATGTTCAAAGCAAAAATTGTACTAAAAAATATCACTGTGAAATCAATTAGTGCTCGATATTCATCTCGGACTATAGTATATGTATCTTTGAGCAATTCAGATTGGTAACATTTAGTTGTTTAGGTCAACACTCTTCCAGTTATTTCGGAGCTTTTGGAAAATCAGAACATTCGTGCTTGTTGTCGTTTGACTGATTTTTTATATTAACATGTATAAGGTTTGTCCGGAAAATAATAGGACGGTTTTTTTTCCGCCGCCAGATTCGGTAGAGGGCGTTCCTAGTTAACAAACGGGGGACTGATCAGTTGTCTCCGAGCACCTGGAGAATCAGAGCAAACATTTTCGCGCGACGTGTTTCTGTGAGTGGTGCAAGGCGAAAATGCAGCTTTCGTTACAGCAAAGGTACGCGAATAAATTAAGTGTGAAACTCGGTAAATCTGCGACAGAGACGTTTGATATGATCAAGCAAGCCTACCAAGATATTGCTTTTGCAAGAAATGTTGTGTTTCGGTGGCACTTGGCCTTTTTGGAGGACCTGGAAGAGGTTACTGATGAAGACCGTGCTGGGAGACCTGCGATTTCGACAAACACCGACAATGTGACACGTGTGCGCAAAGTTTTGAACTCAGACCGTCGACTAAGTAATTGCGCAGATGTTAAATTTATCAAAATCTGTGGTTCATAACATTGTGATGGAGAACTGAACATGCGCAAGGTGTGCGCGATGATGGTCCCAAAAGTGCTCACAGATCACCGGAAATTGAGGCGAGCGGAAGTGAGCCAAGAAAATTTGAACATGTGTGAAAGGGACCCCCAATTTTTGAATAACGTAATCACAGGTGACGAGTTATGGACAGCATACACCTCGGCTCTCAAGGATATTGCGGAGAATGCCTTCCGTAAAACTTCAATGCTTGGAAATCGCGTTGGCATCGCTGCATCGACGCAGAAATATTTGAAAGTTTTTAAAGAATTGTAACGATTGGTCCATCAATTCTTTTTAAATCGACTCAGTCCTATTACTCTCCCACCAACCATGTACATGTGATGTCATATCTGTTTTCTAATGAAATAAGCCTTCTTGTATAGGAGTATATGATGATGTCGTTGAAGTTGACTTTGCGATATATTGTATTTAGATCGGTGTATCTCTTTCTCAATAATTCTTATGCGCGATTTTTTCTTCTTATCGGCCCCTGTTTTGTCCATTCCACTAAGTGACGCGGGACGCAAAAAATATTATATATAAACATATGCTAAATGACCAATAAAATTTTATAAAATTCACAAAACTAAATATAATCTGCCTTAACCGCAAAAACTGGGGAGCAATCTGAAAGGTATTTAATCGTTGTACCATAACTGTTAATGCGACCGCAATTATGAAACCATGATCTAAGCTTTTTCTTGCCAAAATGTATTTCAAATACAATATGAGTAGCATAAACCGATAAGCATGCACCAAAGCCACCAAGAATGAGTAAAAGCTGGCAGGCGCTGAGGGGAGGAGGTGTGAAAAGTCAGCATGTTCTCGCTCATTCTAAGCGCTTGTAAGTATTTGGATTAGGACATAGAAAAACACGTTTGTTTGTGTTGTGACCACACTTGCCCAAGAAATCAACTACTTCCGCAGCGGAAGCTGAAATGTTAAGGCGTAAGCATTCGGTAATTTTCTATGCCAAACAAGCTGGCAAGCGCCAAGAACAACCCAACACCGGCGCTGGAATTCAACAAGCATGTTGCTGGGCCAATGGGTGGCTGAGATTTTGCCTGTTGTTACTTATAAGCCAGAGGAGACTTCTCACTCACTTTTCCGCATGTAAATATGTTCACCATTTGTTTTGTGCACCTTTGCCTACATTCATATATATAAATATACGTACACATACATACACAAGTAGTAGATGTGGCATTATCCTTTTACCTAAAACTAATTGCACAATCAACGAATATCTGCCAGGGCACCCCCAAAAATCACACACATGTATATATGTATATGATGTAAGTGTGTGTCTGCTTGTAGCTACATTTATAAGCATGTAAGCGCACACAGTTTACATACTGCATCATCGAAGGTGTCTGATTTTAAGTACCGCAACTGTGATTTTCGTGTTGCGGCTGCTTCTGAGCGCATTAAACGGCGTGGAAAATTATGATTTATTAAAATTTCTATGCTCTTTCTCCCCAATTCTTTAGCTACATAATTTCTGCTTCATTTTGTTCAATGTTTTGGCTACGAAAAGCACGCAAACTCGCGCTCTCATGCCAATGAAATTCGAATGTACAATAAAAATGGGCATTTAACTGTTCGCTTGAGTCTCCAGGCTGTCTGCGAGCGCTCCGGGTTCCTAAGGGAGTGCCACGTATATCTTGTGTGTTGCAAGCGGTCTTCATGCCGCTTCGTAAAATTACACAATTGAATTATTCTCTGTTCCGCAACGCCTCCACATAGTAAAAATCCTAAGGCTGGCGTTCGGCCGAAACGACGGCGGAATGAAGTTGTTGCGTCTGTTCATCGATGATTTGCAGATTTTATGAATTTTTGGTGATAGATTTCTGTGAAAACGTGCCAGAAAGCTGGTTGTGATAGTGATTGAAGTGATAATAATTATACATACTCAATAAAAAGGGGAAAGTTCACACGGGTTTAGGAGAAAAGTTTTCTAGAAGTTCATATATGAAGTAATGTGCCAGCTAATCAGGGAGAAGTATACAATTAGTGGGAAAACTGATAGAATTAGATAGAGAAAGTAAGAAGTGTTGAAAAATGGAAGCAAATTAAATGAAATCTAATGCAAATGAATAAGAGTAGGTAATCATATATAATAACATAGTTAGTGTGTGAGTTATGATTACAAAATTGCTTGGAAAAATGCTCTGCCACCAGCAGGTACTGCGTCGAATACTCTCAGAGGTGGAGTGTTTTCATCTAACATTACCTAGCCAGCGCAGCTGAACCAAGTCAATGTCGTCGTATATCTCGTACAGTTCATCGTTTCATCGACACGCAAAACCTTTCTCTCGAATATTCCTATGGCGCTGACACATCAAATGATGACATCATCTATTCCTCCGCACCATTTAGCAAAAAAGAGTAAAGAATAACTTATAGAGTTTAGTTTTTGTTCGTCGAGAGAGGTCTCTACTTTTCAGTTGCCTACTTAGTCCAAAAAAAGTATCTTTTGGAAAGAGTTATTTTGGGTTGAATTTCAAAACTGATATTGTTGTTGAGCCAAGTCGCGAATGCGATAACTCGTCCTCGTTCATAACCATACGCAAACGTTCGCTACTTTATCTAGTTCTAGTTTGGAGAAAGCAGAACTTTGATGATTTAAATATCATTGTCGTACGCTAGCAGATGTAGACTCTTATAGAAGATTGCAACTTCTTCATTTAGCTCTTAAGCTCGTTTTATTTTCTCCAGCAATATATTGAAGTCACACGATAGGGAATTTCCTTCCCTGAAACTTCGCTTGATATCAAACGCCACAGAGAGGTCTTTCAGGACAGGACAGAGCTCTTGGTGCTGCTCAATATATGAGGAGACTTTTACCACGGTAGTTTTCGCAGATTGTGGGGTCTCCCTTTTTATGCATTGGGCAGAGTAATCCAATTCCAATCGCCGGGCATGCTTTGGTCTGAACATATTTTACAAAGAAGCTGATGCATGCGACTGGAGAAGCGGGGTTTGCCATCTTCAGATGTTACGTTTTTACTGCCAGTCAGTAGCAAGGTCCATCAGTCCCTAGACCACCATTTTGGGTCCTACAAGAATACGTTCTGCTGTTAAAACCTTCCTTTAGCATTACTCCTGTCGTCCAGCTTCTCAACCTCTTCATACTCCCGCATTCGGTCTTTACTTTTTTATCTCTCAGAGAGCAGGAGGGCAAGTGAGTAGAAACCATTTAACTGTTGTGATAGTAGCTTCTTGACTTCGTTTTGTTGACGGCCTTGCTTTGCTGTGCAGAGGCGGGTGCGTATTTTCGCTACAATAAGATAGTGGTTTGAGACGATGTTACGTCCTTGGAGCGTTCCGCCGCCGTTCGCAGCAACTCGAACTGATATATGGAACGGCTTGGTGCATTTCACGTCGAGATATTAACTTGAAAGCGTACAAAATACAGCTTGTGCAAGAACTGAAGCCGCACGATCTTCCCAGGCGACATCGCTTCGCTCTATGGACTCTAGAATAGTTCCCAGAGAAATCGACGTCGAGCCAAATTTTGTTCAACGATGAGCCTCATTTTTGGGTATGTAACCTAGCAATGACGCATTTGGGACAAAGAGCAACCTGAAGAAATTTAAGAGCCGTTATTTCATCCAGAAAAAACAACTGTTTTGTGTGGTTTGTGGATCGGTGAAATCATCGGTTCATATTTCTTCAAAATAAATCCGATGAAAACGTCACCGTCAATGGTGATCGTTATCGCCTCATTATAACCGACTAAGTATTTGATGCCTGAAATTGAAGCTCGTGATCTCGGCGATATTTCGTTTCAACAAGACGGCGCCACTTTCCGCATAACAAATCCAACACCAAACTTGTGCTCCTTTATATGGCCACTGTAGTAAATGTCACAAGGACCTACTCGTTTCTGTCCTTGTCCCGTCCATCGCATTTCTTGGACGGCGGTGATGTCAGCCTTTATCTTTACGAGGACATCTACCAGCTGGGCAGCGGCACCTTCCCAATTAAGGGACCGGACATTCCAGGTGCATGCCCTCAAATCATAGTCCTTATTTCGTTTGCCATGGTCGTCATCAAAAGGGGGGTCTCTCATCCGAGGCTGTTTGCTGTTTTTCATTGGGGGTGTTTTTTTTACGTGGCGGGTCCCAAACCCAGCGCACAACCCTATGCAGGGGATGTTTCGCCTTTAGCTCGCCTTCAAACGGATGTTCTTAGCCTACCCAGAGGATACTTGGTCAAAGACCGGAAGTCGTGAGCTGCTTGAGTCATATGTAAAAGAATGGTTTCTGGCCACTCCCAAGTGAATGGCGATCAGAGAACTTTCCTCACTTGCGTGAACTTCTACACATGACTTCATCCTCCGTAATAACACTTTGGTGAGCAGATAATTTCGAGTTTTGGGCCGGTTGATTGGCTACCAAGTTCGTGTGATGGCACACGGTTAGAATATTCCTTCGAATAATAATAAACAATCCCCACTAAATTTTAAGTTTCTGTAGTTTTTCAATAAAAAAGTGGGGAACTTCGAAATGGATCACTCTTTATGTGTAATGTTCGATAATTATTCATTTTTATTGTCTTTGAGCTCTGGGTTATTTTCTAATGGCTTTTCAAACTCATATATATATATACTTATCCATACTTAATTTATATCTAAGAAATAACACACTTATATGTAGACGACTTGAAGTTTGAAAAAAATTTTCAGAAATTATAGTGGTACGTTCTGTGTGGCCGTGGGTGTATGTGAAGAAAACCTTAGACAATTTGGAGTGGCATTTAATCATAACTAATAACTTTCGAAGCGCCCTTGTAAAGTATGGCGCACAGCTTTTGCCCTCTAATCTGAAATTGTTATTTAGTTGGCAATTACATTTGCATATTTATGAATAATGAACGCTAACCAGGCTTTAAGCTAATCATACTACTATACTAACATACATATATGGTATAATATTACTAGTACACACATTGGTAAAAATGTGTTCGTTGTAGGTGAGCCTGAGCAATACTTCACACACATACATATGCACTTAAGCACCTGCGAGTGTAACGAATTCACAGGTCACCAGCGATTGTCCACACGCTGCTCTGAGACGCTGAAGCGCAGACTCGTTTTCAATGGAAATTATTATAATGAAAATTTCGAAGAGAAGTGGCAGGAAGTCGCTGTGGCGCACTGTCTTGTGCGGCCCTTCATTAGGCGCTGATTGCATGCAACTTAGCCAGCGCACTCCGCCCGCTTGTTGTTGCTTTAGTAGTGTCCGCGTGTGGAACAAAGAAGACAAGACGCTCGTCAACGTCGTCGGCTGTTGTCGCGGTCGAGTGGCGCGCATAGACATTGGTCACGAACGGAAGTGCTGATAAGGCGGCCAATGTTTTAATTCGTGCTCTCGTGCTTAATGTCCTTTTGTCGTGCTCAATGTCCTTGCGCTGCGTTGTCGGACGTTCATCATAGCGCGTAGCGAGCAAGCACTTGTCCACCACCTACGGCCGGCGGTCCCGTCAGCCCCACATAAAAAACACTTAAAAGCAGCTTTGTATGGCATTCAAATCGTATATATTCTTTATATATAAAATATATAATATGTAGAGTGGCATATTCAAATGGATTTTCTCGCGCGTTCTTGATGTAGATTTGTATTTATATTCTTTTTGATATCCATATTTTTTGAGTAATGAATCACAGACATTACTTGCACTCGTGTTACGAGCGACAAAATACCGCACGCAAATAGCTAAAACATGAGATCATACTTTCTGGTAATCATGCTTTTCGAGAGTGGTTCTGTGGTATAATTAAAATGATAAAGTGCTTAGAAGATTGCCAAAAGACGCAGAAGTGGGAATTTCACAATTTCATTTAGTATGTATATGTATGTATGCTATAAATTCCCGTTATGCCGATAAGCTGTTCTTTATATTCTCGAAAATATTTATCTCTGTGGTGAGGGAACTTAGAAGTTAAAATAGTAAACCACATTTAACTTTTCTTAGTAGATATGTCGAAGCTGCGGAGAATTAGTTATGGCTGAGGCTCAGAACATTTACAGAAGGCACTCATACATCATCAAAGCTACTGTAGTGTTATTGGCAGTGCCATATACCACATGAAAATGAACATATATACCATATGCATTTATAAATGATAAGCCTTATGAACTGAGTCGTTTTAGAGGTGTCCGTCTGTATATACGCTCATTTTTCGGTAATGATACCGAGATATCAACATGACATCAATTTTGAACACGCCCTATTCTCACCAATAAGCTGTTCATTTGTCGGAGCCAACAATAAAGGACACGGCTGTCTACCATTATAGAAGAAGATCATGCCATTATAGAAGAAGAATGATAACGAACAACTATTTCATATAGCCGTCATACAAACCGAAGTCTTCTTTATTTGACAAGTTTTCGTCACGGTATTTGACACAGATCATTTAAACTGACCGATCAGAATCAAAGGAAATATCTATTTATACACTTTTAAGCTATAAAGAACACACCTGTGAAGGATATTATGGTTTCCGTATAGTCGAAGCCAACGTTCTTCTTAGTATCCACATTGTAGAACTTAATGTGAAGTAATGACTTTATGTGTAATCTTTTTATTTTTATAGGTATGGAAACTCTGTTTAAATATTTAGATAGATATATTGAAATTTTAGAAATAAACCGTATCCTGCGGTCTATAGTATCCTCTCCTGTTATAATAATACTTCGTTTTGCCCAGTCAAAGGCTTAGTAAAGCTCCTGGGTTATTAATGGTGACGTGTTCTCTCACCGGATTTATTTGCCCGAAAATCTGAATACTTCCTCTTGCCATTGCGAGGCAATCCTGTAGTATGTTATCTGATGTCTCTGTACATGTGCTGCGCGCGTCGAAGGATTTGGAGAATTACTTTTTTTTAGGTTGGTATTACTGTCAGTCACATTTATGTCAAATTTCATGTCAAAATATTCAATAGTGTTTGAGATACGTGTCGTCTTGTTAGCTGCTAAAATCGTTTTTTGCGATGTCGAAATTTGTTGAGCAAAGAATTTGCATTAAATTTTTTTTACAGGTTTATCAAATTTCTGCTGCGGATACGTTGAGGATGGTGCGAAAGCCTTTGGTGATGAGGATATGTCTTAAAAAAATGTTTACAAATGGTATAGTGAATTCCAAGCCGGCCGTGAATGTGTCGAAGACGAAGAGCGTCCAGGGCGTCCATCAACCTCAACCGACGAAACTCACGTTCAACAAATCAAAGATTTGGTGTTGAAAAACCATCGATTAACAATTACAGACCTTGCTGATGAAGTTGGCATATCGAAAGGCTCATTCTGAAGGATGTTTTGGGCCTCAAGCGCGTCAAATCTCGACTGGTACCGAAAACATTGAATTTTTTGGAAAAAAATTCGTGATCATTTCGCCAAAAATCGTTCCGCAACCACCGTATTCACCTGATCTGGCGTCGTGCGACTTCTGGCTGTTCACCAAGTTCAAAAGACCGCTCCGGGGACATCGTTTTTATACGATATAGGAGATTCAAGCCGCGGCGAAGACGGAACTGAAGGCCATCCCGGAAAGTGACTACAACCAGTGTTTCGAAGATTGGAAATTCCGTTGGCATAAGTACATTGCATCGGGAGGGGATTACTTTGAAGGGGATGAAATTGATTTGAAATAATAAATAAAGAATTTTCAAAATAAATATAATGTCACCTTATTTTTTGGACACAGTAGTACGATTGGAGCAGTACCCTAACTTGTATAAAATCCCACAAGGCGTCTTAATTTTCTCTTCTAAGAGCGATTAGTTTCTTCAATTTTTCCTCATTTTTTCCGTGGCTCTTCTTGAAAAGTGTGGGGACTGGTGTGTTATCGGACTGGTTGTCTCAGCTTATTATCATTGACGCCCTATGCTCACGGTAACATTCTTGTAAGATATTATTTTCACAGATAACCCTCTAAAGTATTTTATGCACTCCAGTACCATTGTTGATTTCATTTCAACCAACAAGATTGCCTGAAAAGCCGTTTAAATATTACTGAGAATGACAATTCGTGCCCTGTTTCTCTAAGATTCTCTCCGCAGATCTGCTAATGGCAAAGGCCTCACATTAGAAATGCTTTAAAACCAGCCCATGAAGGGTGAAGCCCTCCTATTCACTTTTGCAGCCCAGTGAGACCTTAAATCCTTTTCAAAGTAAACTCTTTTGGTAAAGTCGCTTCGTAGGAAAGAGTGCCAAGGATAAACGATGGTTGCGGCATGATGTTGGTCGAAAATTTGGTGAAAAACCCTCGAAGAATCAATGCAGTATTCGACGGTACATTATTGTGGCGAAAAACCAAGAATTGTTGGCCCTTATTTCCGGCCTCTTCTTATTACGAGTAATAGCTTCGCGCAAACGACGCATTACACTCAAATAATATCCTTGTTGACTGGTTGGAAGGAATTCGGAATTTGCACCACATTTCTATAACCGAAGAAAACTTTCAACATAACCTTAGTTTTTGACCTGCTTTGACGTAATTTTTCGGCTTGACTCACCTTTGTCATGATATACGGCCGATTGATCGTCTGTTTCTGGGTCGTAAACATAGATCCCAGACTCATCGCCAATAATAATATGTTTCATGACATGTTGGAAAACATTCTTTCACTGCCGTTAACGCGACGCTGTTTTTAGATTGAATTGAGTGATTTTGAAACCAATCGTGCTTTCCACTTTGCTTAGGCCCAAATTATCTGTCAGTAAGATCTCTGACTGTTAATCGTCGATTTAAATTAAAAAGTTTTACTACTTTTTGCTCACAGTAGTATTCGTTATCAGATTACACAATTGACGACATCAAAATTGCTCAAACACATTTTTTCAAGGACTGACTAAATTAGAAAATAAAATTTTTCAAATTTAACCGTTGAATTTAAAACGGATCTCATGTGTGAATCATTGAAAAAAGTTCTCATCTACTTTAGACAACATTCGCTGAAATGCATACAGAGTGGAAATAATTACAGTTTCCTTCAGAGTTGATTTCAGCTGCTTCACTATTTTGTATACGTGACTTGCAACGATAACAAACATCTGCATATGTACACTTACATCTTCTCCCTCTGCAGAGATATCTGGCAGATACAATACACTTGGTGTATTTGTTAGCCCTGAGTGTATCATATAAACGTGGGGTTCAAACGTCTTGTCTTAGGGATAGGAATAGTCAGAATACTCAAAGTATCAATTTTGCATTTTCTTAAAGTATAATATCTTAGATATATTCTCCAAAGTATATCCGACAAATATTTTTCGTGTTGTTTCATAATTAGGAAAAGTTGTTTGGGTGCTATAGAACGTTAGAGTAAAACTTTAAATGCCTTTTTCTGGAAACCATATTTTTTGAACTGGCGACTACTGTAGCTCAAAGAAATTTATCTGGAATTTTTTTTTATTTAAGCCGCATTTTATTCCCCTATTAATTTTAGATAAGTCTCCAAGGACAAGGGTTTCAACCCTTTGAGGGTTTTACTATACTGACCTAGTACCATCTCCCTGACTTGGAATTTCTCACCCTCCAGATTAGCTGTTGTAGTGTGTTATTGATTGTTCTATAGCGACATATTCTTAACATAGCGTCAGCGATGTCGATATCGAATCTACAAACTCTGTACCTTAGATATGTACCACCCAATCCCTGAAAAGAAGTAAAAATTTTGCTAGTTATCTCGTGCGGTTACTCGAAATTGTAAACAACCACTATTCCGATTTTAATTGTCCTAAAAAAGGTGAAAGGATTTCATGCACATACAAAATTTGTTTTAGTATTACGAGTGTATATTTTGGAAACGCATTGACAAAGCATTAGAAGGGAAGCAGCGGTACTTTTAATGAAATTTTTCCTATGATTTATGGATAGACTTCTCATGGCCTCATGTCTCAGATCTCAAAATGTTGTAAGTATTGTAAAGTTCATTGCAAGTTGATAATTTCTGGTCAGTTCCTGTGAGATCAATTGACGCTGCTGAAGGTCTAGCCTGCATTGTGGCCATTGACATCCAGGGAAAATGAGTTTGTGCATTCATAATAGTTATCAAAGCCGTCTACAGCAGCAAAAAGAGAGTAGAAAACCAAAAGTATTACAATACGGGAGAAACGATGGTAAATCTCATCTAAAGGACGGTAGAGCCACAGACTGCTGCCAGATTCATGAATAGATAGACAACATGTGGACCTGGATTTTTCTTCTTCTTCTTAATTGGCGTAGACACCGCTTACGCGATTATAGCCGAGTTAACAACCGCGCGCCAGTCGTTTCTTCTTTTCGCTACGTGGCGCCAATTGGATATTCCAAGCGAAGCCAGGTCCTTCTCCACTTGGTCCTTCCAACGGAGTGGAGGTCTTCCTCTTCCTCTGCTTCCCCCGGCGGGTACTGCGTCGAATACTTTCAGAGCTGGAGTGTTTTCGTCTATTCGGACAACATGACCTAGCCAGCGTAGCCGCTGTCTTTTAATTCGCTGAACTATGTCAATGTCGTCGTATATCTCGTACAGCTCATCGTTCCATCGAATGCGATATTCGCCGTGGCCAACGCGCAAAGGACCATAAATCTTTCGCAGAATTTTTCTCTCGAAAACTCGCAACGTCGACTCATCCGCTGTTGACATCGTCCAAGCCTCTGCACCATATAGCAGGACGGGAATTATGAGAGACTTATAGAGTTTGGTTTTTGTCTGTCGAGAGAGGACTTTGCTTCTCAATTGCCTACTCAGTCCGAAGTAGCACCTGTTGGCAAGAGTTATCCTGCGTTGGATTTCTAGGCAGACATTGTTGGTGGTGTTTACGCTGGTTCCAAGATAGACGAAATTATCTACAACTTCAAAGTTATGACTGTCAACAGTGACGTGGGAGCCAAGTCGCGAGTGCGACGACTGTTTGTTTGATGACAGGAGATATTTCGTCTTGCCCTCGTTCACTGCCAGACCCATTCGTTTTTCTTCCTTGTCCAGCCTGGAGAAAGCAGAACTAACGGCGCGGATGTTGAGGCCGATGATATCAATATCATCGGCATACGCCAGCAGCTGTACACTCTTATAGAAGATTGCACCTGCTCGATTAAGTTCTGCAGCTCGAACTATTTTCTCCAGCAGCAGATTGAAAAAGTCGCACGATAGGGAGTCGCCTTGTCTGAAACCTCGTTTGGTATCGAACGGCTCGGAGAGGTTCTTTCCGATCCTGACGGAGCTTTTGGTGCCGCTCAACGTCAGTTTACACAGCCGTATCAGTTTTGCGGGGATATAAAATTCAGACATCGCGGCATAAAGGCAGCTCCTTTTCGTGCTGTCGAAAGCAGCTTTGAAATCGACGAAGAGGTGGTGTGTGTCGATTCTCCTTTCACGGGTCTCTTCCAAGATTTGGCGCATGGTGAATATCTGGTCGGTTGTTGATTTACCAGGTCTGTTGACGGTGGGCTTTAATCTTTCACACAATACGCTCGATAGAACCTTATATGCGATGTTGAGGAGGCTAATCCCACGGTAGTTGGCGCAGATTGTGGGGTCTCCTTTTTTATGGATTGGGCAGAGCACACTTAGATTCCAATCGTTGGGCATGCTTTCGTCCGACCATATTTTACAAAGAAGCTGATGCATGCTCCTTATCAGCTCTTCGCCGCCGTGTTTGAATAGCTCGGCCGGCAATCCGTCGGCCCCTGCCGCTTTGTTGTTCTTCAGGCGGGCAATTGCTATTCGAACTTCTTCTTGGCCGGGTAATGGAACGTCTGCTCCATCGTCATCGATTGGGGAATCGGGTTCGCCTTCTCCTGGTGTTATGCGTTCACTGCCATTCAGCAGGCTGGAGAAGTGTTCCCTCCATAATTTAAGTATGCTCTGGGCATCGGTAACTAGATCACCTTTGGGGGTTCTACAAGAGTATGCTCCGGTCTTGAAACCTTCTGTAAGCCGCCGCATCTTTTCGTAGAATTTTCGAGCATTACCCCTGTCGGCCAGCTTATCGAGCTCTTTCGGCCTCTTTCTTCTTCTGTCTGCAAATGCGTCTCGCTTCCCTCTTCAACTCTAGGTATCTATCCCATCCCGCACGTGTTGTGGTCGATCGTAACGTTGCGAGGTAGGCAGCCTGTTTTCTCTCCGCTGCGACACGGCACTCCTCGTCGTACCAGCTGTTCTTTTGCACTTTCCGAAAACCAATGGTTTCGGTTGCAGCTGTACGTAAGGAGTTTGAAATGCCGTCCCACAGTTCCCTTATACCGAATTGTTGACGAGTGCTCTCGGCTGTCTGTTGTGATTGCAGCTTCTCGACGTCGATCCTTCCTTGTGTTTGTTGGCGTGCGTTTTTTGCTGCACAGAGGCGGGTGCGAATTTTGGCTGCAACAATATAGTTGTCCGAGTCGATGTTAGGACCTCGGAGCGCACGCACATCTAAAACACTGGAGACGTGTCTTCCGTCTATCACAACATGATCGATCTGGTTGGTGGTTTTTCGATCCGGAGACAGCCAGGTAGCTTGATGCATCTTCTTATGCTGGAATCTAGTACTACAGATAACCATATTTCGGGCCCCGGCGAAGTCGATCAGCCTCAACCCATTTGGGGATGTTTCCTCGTGGAGGCTGAATTTACCGACCGTAGTGCCAAAGATACCTTCTTTGCCCACCCTGGCGTTAAAGTCGCCAAGCACGATTTTGACATCGTGGCGGGGGCATCTCTCATAAGTGCGCTCCAAGCACTCATAAAAGGCATCTTTGGTCACATCGTCCTTCTCTTCCGTCGGGGTGTGGGCGCAAATCAGCGATATGTTGAAGAACCTCGCTTTGATGCGGATTGTGGCTAGACGTTCATTCTCCGGAGTGATAGTACTCGGCGACGGAGTCTCTCTCCCACCACGAATCCAACACCAAACTTGCGCTCCTTTATATGGCCACTGTAGTAAATGTCACAGGGACCTACTTGTCTCTGTCCTTGTCCCGTCCATCGCATTTCTTGGACGGCGGTGATGTCAGCCTTTATTTTCACGAGGACATCAACCAGCTGGGCAGCGGCACCTTCCCAATTAAGGGACCGGACATTCCAGGTGCATGCCCTCAATTCGTAGTCCTTATTTCGTTTGCCATGGTCGTCATCAAAAGGGGGGTCACTCATCCGAGGCTTGTTGTTCCTTTTCATTGGGGGTGTTTTTTTACGTGGCGGGTCCCAAACCCAGCGCACAACCCTATGCAGGGGATGTTTCGCCTTCTCACGTTAGCTCACCTTCAAACGGATGTTCTTAGGCTACCTAGAGGATACTTGGTCAAAGACCGGAAGTCGTGAGCTGCTTGAGTCATACGCAAAAGAATCGTTTCTGGCCACTCCCAAGTGAATGGCGATCAGAGAACTTTCCTCACTTGCGTGAACTTCTACACATGACTCCATCCTCCTGGATTTTTACATGACAAAAATAATAAATGGCTACGGGAGCTTTAGAAGTACAAATTTCGCCATGACCTTAGTCTGTGCTGTTCGACGTGTACAGAGTGTGTAGAAGACTTTAAAAACGTATAAAATACTCAAAACACGTCTTTCATCATTGTCCTCGGTTTTCGAGTATATAAAGAGAATGTAAAAAATGTGACAGTACTTATGAGTGAGTCTGCGGTTAAATGGAAGGCTGTTGACGAAGAAGACTCTAAGCACGTATTATATCGTTGCCCTCGGTTTTTGAGTGTAAAGGAAAAGGTGGAAAATTTGACTAGCCATGACAAGAATGAGACATTTACAGCAGATTAGGCCTCAGTCGGTCTGTGGCATAGAAGAGACTAAATGTTTTCTTCTTCTTTCGCAGGAAGTAATAGGTCAGGAAGTAAGAGTAGGTTAGGTTGAAGAGATTTTACGGAAAAACCATTTCAAACTATGTAATCCGTTCTATATTTAAATTTCTGAATTAATATCTGAAAACGGAAACTGCGGTCAGACTCAGGTTTCCTCAGGGGGAGTACGAACTTCCTGGAATATTATAGTTTAGTTAAATTTGCGTGGCTGCTTTGATGTTCCTACGGGGTATGGATGAGTGCAAATGTGTATAAGTGGTCTTCCACACTTTTAGGTCTCGGTCCAGATTGGCGTATCGATGGTGTTAAAAGTATTTCACCAGAACAAATCTCGCAAATTGATCGCATTTGTGCGGCTGATATATGCACTTGTTTACGGATAAAAGCTAATTATATAAACGATCATCGAATGGATCGGATTACTTCGCTTATTGGCGTTTCGTATGAAAACAGATGCACGCGCGAGATGCACAAATCAGGCAAATCCAACAACAGACTGACAAATGAACGAATGTAAGTATGTATGAGTGTATAGGCACGGTACTTAGCTTCGGCATTGTAATCGAGAAGTAATTTACTGGCGAAGAGAAATCAAGTGCCACACTTACTTACAACTTTGATGTGCGTAAAAATAGCAACACAACAAATGGAGGACTGAAAATTTATATATATAATATACGTAAGTATGTATGTGTGTCTGTACAAAGATCGTTTTCCGCTAAGATGCACAAAAAGCTCCTCAATGCAATGCAACAGTACTACGAGTATCGAAAGGCGGAATGTTTGTTGTAAAAAGTCAAACGTTTCACAGAGAATGGGAGCATTGAAGCTGAGCGGTAGCTTGAGATGCCTTGAAAACGCCAATTAAAATGTTACACCGACCTGGGCACTGATGGTCGTAATGCGTCACACAACTCAACGTTGGAGTACCTGCCCCCACACTTGCAACAGCGCAAGCTAGTGATGATTTGCACAAAAATGGCAACTATGTTAGCGAGGCGGAGGTAGCGATGGCTTCTGTGGCTAGTGCTCGTTGGCGATGGCGGCGGAAAAATGGCACAGTCTGTATGAGCATGAATCCCTTTCGCTACCAACGGTAGCTGGGGAGCAGGTAGGGGCCGGAATGACGGTTGATGGCACTGTGATTTGCGAGTGTTGCATTTCGTTTCACTTTGTGCTCAGCAACGCAACTCAGGCATAACATTCACATCTGAAGAATTCATTTGCCGCACATAACTTTATACTGGTGCGCGTATGTGTGTTTGTGTGTGCGCGTGTATAGGAGGTGTGCACCCCTCAACTAGCGGGTGCTGTTACTTTGTCGATATTCGTGGAATATGATGAAAAGGTAAAAGGTATTCAAGTTAGGTCGGTGCTTCAAGTGTGCCACTTCCAAAGCGCCAACCAACCAGGCCACCAGTCGACGCTTCGTCGTGGGTGATTTAGTCAAGCGTGTGGAAGAAGCGGCCATTTTGTGGGATGCTTGCATGCTTCAATAAAGTGAAGAGTTGGCAAATGTGGTTTCGAAAGTAACTTTTTTTCAAACTTACACATACAAAGACACATACTTATTTGAAGAAGTGTAAAAGTACATCTCACTTGTATTGCGTTGTCACCATTTTTTATTTTTGAATTCACACTTTGATTGTGAAAAAACTGTTATAAGTTATCGAATTAATTTATATTTAATCGGAGTTGCATAGTTAAGACCAAAATTTTAAGACATGTCTATAAATTTATTCTTCTTCTTTATTGGCGTACAATAGCGCGCCAGTTGTTCCTCTTTTTTGCTGTTTGGCGCCAATTGGAGATTCCAAGTGAAGCCAGATCCTTCTTCACCTGGTCTTTTTAAGGGGTGGATATCTTCCTCTTTTTCTGCTTCCCCCGGCGGGTACTGCGTCGAATACTCTCAGAGTTGAAGTATCTTTATCCATTCGGATAACAAGATCTAGCCAGCGCAGCCGCTGTTTCTTAATTCGCTGAACTATGTCGATGCTGGCGTATAACTCGTATAGCTCATCGTTCCATCGAATGCGATATTCACCGTTGCCAATGCACAAAGGACCATAAATCTTCCGCAGAACCTTTCCCTCGAAAACATCAGATGATGTCATCGTCCATGCATCTGCACCATATAGCAGTGCAGGAGTAATGAGTGACTTATAAAGTTTGGTTTTTGTTCGTCAAGAGAAGACTTAATTCTCAATTGCCTACGGAGTCCGAAGTAACACCTGTTAGCAAGAGTTATGCTGGATTTCGAGGATGATATTGTTGTTGCTGTTGATACTGCTTTTAAGATAGAAGAAATTATCTATGACTTCGAAGTTATGACTGTCAATAAGGACGTGTTAGCCAAGTTGCGAGTGCGACGACTATTTGTTTGTTGACAGGAGATATTTCGGTTTCTCCTTTTTTACAACCAGACCTATATGCTTCCTTAATCTGTTTGGAGAAAGCAGAAGTAAAGGCGCGGCTGTTGTATCGATATCATTGACGTACGTCAGCAACTGTACACTCTTATAGAGATTGTAACTTCTCTATTTAGCCCTGCAGCTCGAATTATTTTCTCCAGCAATAGAGTGAAGAAGTCACACGATAGGGAGTCTCCTTCTCCGAAACCTCGCTTGGTGTCAAACGGATCAGAAAGGTTGTTTCCGATCTTGACGGAGTTTTTGGCGTTGTTACAAAACTGTATTAGTCAAATTCAGATATGTAGACCTAGCTTCGATCTAGAGCTTGTGTTTGTCAGTCTTCCTTTCACGGGTATACTTAAATTCCAATCGTCGGGTTTGCTTTCCTCCGACCATATTCTACAAAGAAGCTGATGCATTCTCCTTATTAGTTCTTCGCCGCCATATTTGAATAGCTCGGCCGGCAATCCATCGGCCCCTACCGCTTTGTTGTTCTTCAGAGGGGTAATTGTTATTCGAATCTTTATACGGTCGGACAATGAAACGTCTGCTTCATCGTAATCGATTGGGTAATCGGGTTCAGCTTTCCTGGTGTTATGTTTTTAATGTCATTCAGAAGGCTGGAGAAGTCGATGCATGCTTGATTGGTACAATGAACCAAAGCATATTAAGGATCGCTTGGAATCAGCACACCAGAAAGTCGGTGGATTATCAAAAATACAATACGGCTTTGTGTAACAGAGTGCTACTATTGATGCACTAAACATTGTAATTGACATTGCGAAATACGCAGAAAATGGCAAAAGATGGAAAGACGAGACTAAAAGATATTTGCGCGCTGATCACCCTGGATGTGAAGATTGCTTTCAACTCAGCAAAATTAGCAAGCATAATCAAGGCTCTAGACACTATTCTAAGTTAAAGCAGGCTCGATTTTGGAACGCTTTCTGTCGAGCTTGTTATATGATAGAGTGCCAAGGCGACTCCAACCAAAAGCCGTGAAATAAAAGGCAAACTTGCATGAACTTATAGCGGTAGCAGTGAGTAAATGTCTAAATGGCCTCTGTTGCAAATGCAACGAGCGCATTGACGGTCTACGCCAATAGTTCTTTTTCATGAGCTTAAAATTGGCTAAGCACAAGACAGAAGTCTTGCTCGCTAGAAAAGTGGAAGAAACAATATCACAAAGCGAATAAAATCTTAAATGCATTAGCAAGAAGGGTGCCTCCGCTCCAGCCGGCGGTTTTTATTTACAAAGATAATGAGGTAGGTAACATCGTATGCGGCTCCAATATGGATCCAGGCGAAAACTCGATCGAGTTTACAAATTATAAGCGCCGTATATAGGAGTCAAAAGAGCAAGCATGATTATGTGGTAGCAACGGTGGCAGACCTCATCCAAACGGTGGGACCGTGGACCCATAAGCTGATACCGGACATCCATTCGTGGATATACAGACGACAAGGGGGCCTTAATATCTACCGCCCAAAGTGGATTCGGACGCTTTAGAAGCTTTCAGATTTCATAGTGAAATTATTCCGAACTGTCCGACTCTGTGAGACTCTGAACACATGTATACCATTTTACAGTCCATACCATAGCGGAGCCTTAAAAGACATGCCATACGGATAAGCGGATTAGTGTTTTGCACTTCTACTTTATAAAACAAGAACTTCGGCTGCACCGAAGATAATATACCCTTCATAGGTGGACTTCTTTTAGTAGCTACATATGTATTCAGTTTGTATTGGTAGATATATGCTATAGTAATCAGATCAGAACAATATTTTCGGAGACTATGTTATTACCTTAAGCAGAAATCCATGTCGAATTTCGTGAAGATACCACGTCAAATACGAAAGTTTTCCATACAAGAACTTGATTCCGATCGTTCAGTTTGACGACAGCTAAATGTTATAGTGATCTGATATCGGCAGTTCCGACAAATGAGCTGCTTCTTGAAGAGAAAATGACGTTTGCAAAATCTCAAAACTATATATTAAATTTGAGGGACTAGTTCGTATATATACAGACGGACAGACAGATAGTCGGACAGATAGATGGACAGATAGACAGACAGATGGACATGGCTAAATCGACTCAGCTCAACATACTGATCATTCATATATATACTTTATAGGGTCTCCGACGCTTCCTTCTGGGTGTGACAAAGTTCGTGGCAAACTTAATATCCCCTGTTCAGGATATAAAAATGTTGAGGTCTGTTACATTTATATACCCTGTGTGATGGCTGAGTCGATTTAGCTATGCCCGTCTGTCACTTTTTTTGTCTATTACCACGAAATCTAGTCCCTCAGTTTTTGAGATATCGATCGGACTTTTTGCATACGTCCTGAAAACTGCTCAAGAAGCTGCTTATTTGTCGGAACCACCGATATCGGATGACTATTGCATATATGTATGTAGCTGTCCTACAAACTGGCTTATCAAAATCAAGTTTTTTTGTGTGTGTGGGGCTATGGGAAAATTTTCATTTATATGGTTACCCTGATGTCCAATTGAAAACCATATTCACTGTTAGGTTGGCTGACACAATATTGGTATGACATCTCAAGTGCGATAGCTTTTGAAGAATTTCAAATAAATAGGTACTCATAGTTTTGTAACATATTAATTGTCATCACGACTTTTTTCACATTCCACATTAGGCTACAAGAGTATGTACGAGTACACATACTATACATATGCATATGTCATTTGTCTTGTTGCGGTCGGTCAGTCGCGCTGTGTCGATTATTTATGCCAACCACTCTTATTATCCACGCTTTCAAGTGTCTGTGCATCTTAATTGCGGCGGGAAAGTGTGAAATGCGAGTACATCCCAGCACTTAGAGACATTTACACATACATGCATAAGCGTGTACTTCCACAAAGTCGGTGCACTTCAATGGATATGCCTAATCGTGTCATCTATTGGGGAACATAAGAAGTTATAAAGGCGTAAAATTGTGTTTATATACTACTTGAGGTCGACTACTTAAGAACTTCAGCTCCAATATTACATCTGTATGTAAACATTCATATATGGTATACTTGAGTACCATGTATGCGTTTTCGTGTGCTTGGCAGGGCCACACAGTTGCACTCGTATTTATTGTCCACGACTCGAGTGACCGCAGATTGATTTTTACGACTGTGTCGTGTTCGTTTTTGATGAGAATTGTTTCTTATTTGTAATTTGCTTTACACTGTTATATGAACCGACCACATATTAATGGGGTTTAAATATTACAAAAAGAAGAATAAAAAATCGATTAAAATTAAATAAGAAAATAAAACAATTTTTTAATATAAAACTTTATGAAGAGACAATTAATTTTTATACCCTAAACGGGGTACTAAAAACCTGTATTGAGTTTGCTGTTATAAACAAGTAAGAAAGGACTAAGTTCGGGTGCAATCGAAGATTTTATACTCTTGCAACTTCCGAGAATCAAAGCCAGGGAAATACTTTAAGGTGTAAAATCAACCATATAGAGTAAAGTCAGCCGGATGTTCGCAAATTTGTGTATTAAGTATATAGGAGCTAAGGGAAGTATTGGTCCGATTCAACCTATTTTTGACACACAGACATACCATTATAAGAGAAAAATTATCCCTTAATTTAAGTTATAAATATCATACTTTGACCGACATTTTCGATCAACAGCCAACTATAGGTACTGAGGTTCAATTATACGGTACATAGGGGTTTGATTTTTGTTGGATTTCAACAATATGGGGAGTGAACAGGATTATCCTCCGATTTCATTAATTTTCACACTGGTAGGTCTCTTAAGATTTGTACTCAGCAAATTTGGTTGAAGTAGCTTAAGTGGTTTAGGAGATATCCACATTAAACTTGTTAGAGGGCGGGGCCACGCTGGAATTCTCTATACCAAATTACAGCTTTATACGTTTATTTGGTGCTTAGTTGTGGCCCTTTATATGTTTTGGGTTAATGGCGATTTGTGGGCATGGATACGCCCATCTCGAACTCGATTTTTTTTTGTACTAAGGAACCTGCGTACCAAGTTTCATCAAGATATCTCAATTTTTACTCAAGTAACAGCTTGGACGAATGGACGGACGGACAGACTGTCAATCGAATTACAACTTTTCTCGTCACCCTGATCATTTTTACATATGTACATAACCCAATATCTATCTCGTTTAGTTTTATGTAATACAAACGTACATACGTTAGGTGAACAAAACTATAATACTCTGCAGCAACTGGTTACAAGAGTATAAAAATAGTATTGAAAAGTTAGAAATTTTTAACACTGGTAGAGCTCCAACTATCGAAGCTGCTCCAACTTGCATAAATCTGCAGGAGTGTAGAGAACGGCTGAACAGTCTATCGGAACGTAACCAAGTAACTTTATCTAGGTGTCCGGTAACAAGGGTATAGTCGGGAATGAACTGGCTGATGAGCTCGCCCTCTCCGCAGCGTCCACTAACTTGGTAGGAGCAGAACCCTTCTTCGCGGTCGGTTCTCATACCATAAAGGAGCTGCTTCAAAGAAGGAGTAGGTACTGAGAAGTATTTTCAAGTACTCCAAGGCATCCGTCATGCCAAGTTGCTAATGAGGGGTTACAACCTCAGCAGCTTTAAATATGTAATCTACATACCTCCCTAGGGAGAAACTCAGGCTACTTGTTGTTGATTACTGAGCAAGTTATAATCTATTTTATTGCGTATTTGGTTGCAGTTCTTTTCTACCATTCCAAATATTTAGCAATTGTATTCTTTTTGAAGAATGATCTGTTTGAAATTATTCGCATATACTTTATCGTTGTCATTTAAATATTCCTCGCTAGAGAGCTCCGATAATAAACGCGTCCGATCGCTGCTAAATTCAAGTGTTGTAGGATGAACCGTGGCTTCCGACGCACTATTTACATATAGGCACGTTCCCGCACCGGTACCACCGCAAACGTTACGTCCCGCAGTTTTTGAATCTGTAGTATCTTCTGTACCGGGCCATATACATATATCTATATTAAATCAACAATGTATTTGTATATAAGTAGGTATGCATTTAATTGGACAAGGATTAATGCTGTATTCGTTAAAATTGCTTCTAAAATTACCCATCATTTGTCGAAAACAATTTATTGTGGGTTATCTATAAGAGATGGACATATACCATCACGGAGTTTTTTGCAAACCTTTTCAATGTGTTCAACAGTTAGTACATTGTTTTGCATACAAAGGGACACAGGGACAGAAAAAAACGACTTTATTTCATATTATGTAGTAACGGAGGATAAAGGCCCTTGGATCCATGTTTCCAAATAGGGATCACATCGCCTCATTGGCACCTAGCAGTATATTGGAATCTATCAATATGCTAGGGCTAAGTGGGTCGTTAGGACTACGGAAAGGGCACAATAGACTTAAGGTCGCGGTGCCATCCTCACCTATTTTTCTTATCTTATCTTACCTTATGTGTCTAAAACAGGTTTCAAGCCAGTATTTCAAGGCGAAGTAATTGGTTGTATGTGAGATATGTGATGTATTCGTCCGACAAATAATCAATAAAATATCAAAATGCATCTACTTATTTCATACGGATATCTCAAAAACTGACGAACAAATTTCCGTATTCCCTAAAAACCTTCGCATTAAATCTCGTTGGCTCGAAACCGATTTCAGACCTATAGTCTCTTAGTTTTTAGAATGATCCATAGAAAATTTCCAGGATACGCGATTTTTTCCTTTTTTTGGCTCCGTGTAAATCGACCCGCCGTACTATATGCCGTACGGTAATAAGTAAACTGGTAGACATTTTTTATTCGACATACATATGCGAGTTGGGATTGTACGTAAGTCCTTTTTATTCATTTGTGGCACATACTTACATAATAATTTGAAAAAGTTTCGCATAAAAATCATATTACAAATAAAGATACTTAAATAAAGATAATATGTCAAATGTTTAAGAGACTAAAAGTGCTCAGGTAACAATTTTCGCACTCAACTTGTCGAAACGTGAAAATATATACCTGAATGACGTTTGTGATCGAATTAAGTGGGCTAGGATATCCACATGAGTTCATATGTAGATATGTAATTGTATATGGCGTGACAGTGTTGAAAAAGGCTCAATGGATATGCTCGTATGACTATGTAGAACGCCAAAACTAGTCAGAGCAGCAATAAATGCGCTTAGACTTGCGATTACATGGGGGGACTATGGCCACCTAGGAAAGTTCATATACTTCAAAGCGAGCTTGTTAACTAAGGAATCAATTTAAATCCAATTAATTGCCATATCTCCATATGATTAGAAATTATTTTAATAGAGTTGGAACGATTTGGAATTTGTACCAAAAACCCTAACAATATTTGAAATCTTTCCAAAGTCTCCGTTAGTTAATACGGCAGGTAACAGAAATTTGACTATTTCTTACAAGGTGGTCAGTGACATATTGACTATGTCCAAATAGCCACTATCAAGCACTTGTGCGCCACACGTGTGCGCTGAAAAAGGCTAATCCCAACATGAGCAGCAGTAAAGGTGTAACGCCGATTGTGAGGGCAACGGCAAGCAACCTCAATCGGTCAACATCCGGTGGCCGGAAGATGGCGGGTGGTGGTCGTGCAGGGCTCGTGTCCATTGAAATGAATGTTAGTGCGGCATTCATACATATACAAACACATACACACACATATATGTATAAATATATATGTATATATAGACTGCATATTTGGTATTTTCTCTTTTGCTGAAAATTATGTCCTTATCTCACTTCCTGTCGTGATACAATTTTCTATCATAATATTTCGTTTATGACGACTCAGTTGGGCGTTGGGTCGCCTGACTTTCGTAATAACTGTCTTAGCGTGGAAATAAAAGCCTTTGGAATTTCTCGCACTCAACCGCTCAACCACAATAAGTCTTGCGTTGGCCGCACAAAATCGATATGTCCCATTTCATTGCATAAGACGTATGATAAATGTTCGTCGTGCACGATTGCTGATGACTGACGTTCATCTATGAGTATTTCGCCACACAGTCTTCCATCTTTGTGACATTCTCTAACATTCTGTGGCGGCCATCGTCCATCATCATTCGTGCGCCACCGTCAATTGGTGGCCTACAATTGGTGAGCCGCAAAAAATGCATAATTTAAATAATCGCCAGCACACACTCGCTCCTTCCTTCCGTTTAATTGGATTGGTCGTGGGTCGTTGGACGAGCGTTGCTTCATTTAGCCTTTTGCGGTTGGTTGGTCATTTCGTCGTTGTCCACTAACACGCAATCTACTTCAATTGCGATTTAGTTTCCACTTTCATGTTGCTCCTCCAGTGGGGTGGCGAGTGGAAACTTACTGATAAAATGACCGACCACATGCTAATGTACTTGGACGCCAACGTCGCTGCCATCGTGGTATTCTATGCCGTGCCATGTCTCTAATTTACGACGCTTGTCATTAAAGCTATGATGGAAAGTGGATGGATGATAGGGATCTCTATGACATACAATAAAATGCGCAGGAAGTGGCCGCGCAAAGTGGCGGTGTGAGGGTGGGGCTGGCCGCCATTATTTTTCGAGGAATCGTGCTGCGAATGACATGATTTTGCAGAGACATTCTGCGTTGATGGTGTGGTGGCGGGATGAGTGTGTAATAAAAGACAGAAAGAGACAAAAGCAGCAGTCCATTAAATGCGCTCCAACAATGATAATATCGGAGTCACTAATTTTGTGGGAGTATGTAGCTTTATGTTAGCCAAAACGGAAATGAGAACGAGAGTTCTAATAAAAATGGTAATAAAAGCAAGCTATTTTTAATTAATTCAAGGAAAAGAAATTATTGAAAGAATGAGTGCACCTCACTTTGAAATCTTTAAGTTTTGGTCATAAATGGTCCTTATAGCTAGGGGAATTTAAAGATCTATTGAGAATTTGTAATTACTAGAAATAAGCAAAAGTGTACGAAAATTCTTTATAACCAAAAATAAGAAAAACGTTGCACTGAAGCTTTAATACCCTTCACTTGCCAAGTTTCGTGAAGATATCTTGTCAAAAGGAAAAGCTTATCGATGCCGATCGACGGGTTTATATAGAAGATATATTTTATAGTAGTCCGATATCAGTGGTTCCGGCAAATAGACTGCGCCTTGCTAAGAAAAGGATGTGTGAAAAATTTCTGGACGGTACATAAAAAACTGAGGGACTAGTTCACATATATTATATAGACGGACGGCCATGACAAAATCGACTCAGCTCTATACCTTGCAGGATCTCTAATCGAAAAACAAAAAAAGGAAATTGATGTTAATTCAAGGAGCATTATAATTCAAGCCCTGTAAAAGTCTTTAAGGTACGGCTAGATTCCCTCGCAGGAATGAGTTAATTTGATTTTTTCTAAGTTCTTATTATTCGGCAAGTCATTGATTCCCTATCAGCAGAATCGGAATTTTCAAAGACAAAGGCCTACTTTTATTGTTCCAATTTTCCACAAATAAGATTTCAAGTATAACTGGATCATTTAAAGGCAATACACTGATTATAACCACCATCCAACTTTTCGATACCATTTTTGTAGTATGATTTGTCCTTTGCTTGAAAATAAGCCTCAGTTTCGGCGATAACCTCTTCAATCGGCCAAAAGTTCTTCCCAGCGAGCTTTCTGTTAAGATCTCAGAGCAAAAAATAGCCTCTGAGATCAGAGGCGACGATTTTGTCCCCTTCATACGGTCTAATAATGCTACGAGGTATGACAACTAAGTAATGAGATCGATTCCATAAAACCGTATATTTGAAAATTATTCTACAACTCTGCCATCCCCTTCCAAGTAGTCCCCTTGGGCAGCTATACAGCGATTCCAGTGCGTTTTCCATGCTTCGTAACATTTCTGGAACGCTTCGACTGGGATGTCCCCGAGTACCCTCGTCACGGCCGTCTGGATGTCCGTAATAGACTCAAAATGAGTTCCTTTGACCACCGATTTTGTTTTAGGAAACAAAAAAAGTCACAGGGTGACATGTCGGGCGAATAAGGCGGCTGTTGCAACACGGCGATCCCTTTAGAGGCCAAATACTGGGACACGCTGAGGGCGGTGTGGCAGGGCGCGTTGTCGTGATGAAGGATCTAGTTACGAGCGATGTCTGGGCGCACCTTGTTGACTCGTTTTCGCAATCTTTCGAGTACTTGGCAATAGTAGACTTGATTCACAGTTTTCCCCGGTGCACTATGGTTCCTAGGACCACATTTCCTGGCCAAAATCTATTTTTAAAAGTTCCGATTTTTCGTCTGTTTTTTTTAACATCACTAAGCTGATACTTCGCATGAGTAAATTGCATATTTTGTTTTCCCTTTAATCGGTTTACCGTTATGTGGTCAGCAGTTAAATTGTAACTTTTCCTATTTGCTTATACAAGTGGTGAAATTTGGCTGAAACTCAAAACTGAATATTTTATAAACAAATTAAAATTAACTAAATGAAAAAATGGAAACTAACAATAAAGGTAATTATATTTTGTTTCTCGAATATTAATACATTCAACTGTTGTTAAGTTTGAAAAAAATTTATTTAAATATTAACTTTGGCTTAAGTAATATTTTTCAACTTTACGTAGAGCTTAAAAAAATTGGTAGCAGTTGGTAGTCTTGGTACTTTGTGATTGTATAAATAACTCAATTTGGAGTTTGTGTGCAAAAAATTATTTTGCTCTTTTTTGCGATTTTTGAATAATTCACAGTTTTCTTAGACCACTACTCCGTGCGATTTGCTGATTTATTTGAAGTATGGAAGGAGGAGGCAAACACGTGCCTTAGACAGACAGCAGTTTTTGATTTTTTGTTAGAAAACGTTATTGCAATTGACGTTTCCGATGAATACACTGTCTATTTAAAGGAAAAAAAATAGAATTATATGTAAATATATTAATGACCGATGGGGAAAAAGTCATCGGCGTGTAGATGTATTTTTGAAACAAAATGCAAACTGGCTTTTAACAAAAAACCGAAATAATGAAACCGGAGTAGTCATATTCTATACCAAGCACATCAAAAGTAGGCCGTTTAATGAAAAATCTGCAAGAACGCAAAGAAGAGAACCTGCGGAATTATCGAAACAGCAAGGCGACAATATTGACTTAATGGTGTCCGCTGCGTCTACGGCTGCCCGTAAAAGAGGTCAAATAGATTTGGCTGTAACTTTAAAAAGGACTTTAAACAACTCAAATGAAATGTCTAAAATAAGAAACACTCCAAAAAGATCATCGAAAACATGGTACTTCCAATTGGTTATTTTGGTGAAGAAGCCTCAGAATCGCGAAATAAAATTTATAAATCGGATAGGGTACATCATGCTCGGAAAAACAGCCGAATTAGCAATCTAACTGACGTGATTAATAGAGCTTTTGACACATCAGATCCTTTAATTTCTAGCATTAGCCTCGACAAACGCATAAAGAAACAAAAACGAATGCAACTTCCTAAGGAAGTTATTGCTTTATTAAGCTCTGCGGATGGTGACGCTGATACATTTTCTGCAATCGACGTTGATAAAAGTGATAAGAACGACGAAGGTCATTTGGGCCTTAACTGTGGATACGAAAAGCTATTAAATAATTTAGAATTAGAAAATGATTCAATTTAATATTTATGTACATATGTTACTACGCTGGTGTTAGCTTCTTATATGTTAACTAAAAAATATTTTATTATTTACTACTAACGGTAATAAGTTTAAACATACATACAAATATTATAAAAATATCACCCAATAAAAATCAGAAATTATTTAAATTTCAAACCTATTTTGTAAAATTTTCCACAGTTTTAGAGAATATTTTTCGTATAACGAAAATTGTTTTTGTAGTTGAACATATTTACGATAATTATTACAAATCAACGAAAATTTAAAAAAATGTATACGTTATACGAAAAAAGTTTTCAAAAATATTGTTAAAATCATTGCGCAGTCTGAGCCGACGAAAACGTGTACTTCCTTATACCAAAATTCATTGGGCTGCGTACTCGCAATTTGATTTAAAGCTCTAAATACAAGGTTCAAAATTTTGGGAAAACTCATCGAATTTTTGTGCAGAATGTTTAACGTTGATTTGCGCTATTTGTGTTGAATTATATTTTAATAAAAAACTTAAAAAAAATCGAAAGGAAAGTATTCTTGCTATGGCAAAATATTCCCCACGGGGTCATTTGTTTGAGTCACTGTATATGTATTAGATAGATGCGCGTGGCGGCTTTTTAAACACTCCCATTCTTTCTATAAACCCTATTTACTATATATATGCAAAATTTCAAAACTATATTACAGTTATTTGAATTTTGGCCAGAAAATGTGGTCCTAGGAACCATAGTGCGGTGGAACGCATTCTTTGTGGACGATTCTACGGCTATCAAAAAAGACAATAATCATCGTTTTCACCTTCGACTTGCTCATGCGACCTTTTTTCGGGCGGGGGGCGCGCGGAGATAACCATTGTGAGCTTTAGCTTTTGGTTTCAGGGTCTAAGAGCACTAGCTGTTTCGTCTTTGTTAACGGTTCTTTTT
The DNA here is from genome assembly GCF_023373825.1 of Bactrocera dorsalis. Classification (NCBI taxonomy): domain Eukaryota; kingdom Metazoa; phylum Arthropoda; class Insecta; order Diptera; family Tephritidae; genus Bactrocera; species Bactrocera dorsalis. The sequence goes on from NC_064303.1 coordinate 85,948,618, forward strand.
TTCAAGGCAGTCAATAAAAATTATTCCGATCGCATCCCAAAATAAAAACGCTATAACCTTCCTAGTCGACTTTTGAGTTATTAAATGCTTTGGAGCGGGTTCATCATGTGCAGTCCACTCGGGTGACTGTCGATTAGGCTTCGGAGTGAAATTATCGAGCCATCTTTCATCCATTTTCGCATATTGATGCAAAAATTCGTCATCAAACCAAGTTTTTGCTTCAAAAAACAAATTTTTTCAACACGCGAAATTCGTTTTTATCCATTTTTCGGAATACTAAAAGTGGCTTCACTCAAAATAGTATAATTCAAAAAGTATTTAATCGACAGGTGTCAAATTTATACATGCGCCTATTTAAAGTTAGGGCTACCTAAAAACGGACCTCAGATAACTTTCAATATTATATTAATTAACATGACATCTGGACTTATTACCTCACATGATTTGTTAAACTGGATCTCACATTTGTTAAACTGGGACCCAGGAATAAATCAGAAACCTTAATCTTCTGGTACAACTTTTCACATTTCGGTTAGTCAAGTTATAGTTGCCACCCTCAGTGGTTTTGCCAAGTTCTGGGATTAACAGAGTGCTCAACATCTGATGAGTCGGCGTTCCGACTTTTTGAGAAGAATGTTCTGCGGTCATATCGTTCGCATGCATGAAAACACTTCAACTCTGAGAGTATTCTGTATCTGCCGGGAAAGCAGATAAAGAGGAAGGAGAAGGATCTGGCTACACTTGGAACCTCCACTTGGTGACAAACAGCGAAAAGAAAGAACGAGTTGATCACGTTTGTAAAAAAGAAGAGGAGAACATCTTTCAATAGCAAGTGTGAGAAATTTATATGAGAAGGTAAAAGAGACGTATAGTATAACTACAGACTTTCGGCGGATAAGACACTGTAGATCTTTTTGTGGTCCGTACTGTCAATTGTAATATAGCAATAGAATGATTTGGTGATGAAATGACTGGCAGCACTTCTTTGATATGTTCCGCGTTTTTAGAATTCTTAGATCCCAAAAGCTATATTGGTTATTTATTTTCCATAACTCTTAATCATTCAAACTCTTATCAAATCATACGAATCGCGATATATCACAAACATTACTTAGGTTATTCAACTTGAGTTGAAGACAATGTGATCAACACTTGATCCATTCATGTCATGCCACAAATTTTCCAAAAGCGCTGGTTCGAAGCTACGCTCTATGTGATTTTATAGTAAATTGTGGTTTATTACTTCACCATTGAGTAATTCTAATGATGTGCTGAGCTCAGTTCGTTGCCACACAGCGCATCCGATGGCAATGCCCGAAAGTGGTCTCTACAAAATATTGAATTGTGCTGGGATATTAAAGCCAAGTCATCGCATGTGACACAGCCATTGTTTGTATGTAAGTATGTTTGAAATTTAAGATGTTTAACCTAAAAAGTGTCAATGCAAATACTCACACGTGCATGCCACTGATTCATTGCATATATGTATCCTCCTCAATACAGCGACTGACTCGGTTTGTCACATTACCCCAAAACAATTACCGACACAAAATATTATAGTGCAAATATTCAGAACGTGACAAATTGAAAGCGCGCATTGCAGCGAAGCAGAAACTACGACTACGTGTCCAAATTGCCGTTCGCATTGTCGTCGCTGTCGTCAATATTATCTTCGTCATCCATCCAGCTCCGCAAAAAACTGCCCGCCTATTGCCAACTGCTCCACCACACCACCACCCATTCTGCCATGCATCGGTCGGTCCGTACACCCAAATGTTTGCTTTTACAGTTGCTTCATCAAGGCTTTGCCCGGTTGTGTGCCGCACAGCAGCTCTTTTGGCGCATGCGTAAATTTGGGTTTGTCGTCTGTTTCTTCGTTGCTGTCCGTCCGCCGTTCATGCTTTTCTGCATCCAGTGGTTCTGTGTGTCCAACGACAATGAGGCTTTGACGACCACTTCCTACTAACCATCGTTGCATTCGTTGTGCTCGTGGGTATGTGTGGTAGGTATGTTGTTGCAACTTTTTCATTCATTGCGCGCTCAGTGTGTAAATAAACCATTTTGGTTGGAAGCATATACAATGTGTCGAATACAGCACAGTGACGCAATCTTGATGCTATTGACAATTCAAAATCAGAAAGATCAAAAAGAAGAACCTCTAGCACAAAGACACAAAGCCACACTGTCAAATTATAGGAAACACAAGATTAGGTTAGGTTAAATGGTTGATCTTAAAAGGGTTTTCACTTGGTTTCACTCCGGTTCGTTGAGTTACCTGAAACTTCTACATAATCTATCATAATATCCTTATAAATCGACAAAGCGTTTGAGTTTATCAGATATTTGAGGCGGCTATGTCTCCCAGTTGGGCGAATGTATAACTGCCGATATGCTTCAACCTGGACGCTGCTACTTCACCGTCTTCTACATATACATTCTTGATTTTTAGCGTTTCAGTAAGAACGCCTATTGGAAAATGCTTAGTAAAACCTCCAACGATTGCTGTAAGATGAACTTTGCAATGGGCAAGCCCTTCAGTACGTTATTACATTCTACTCTAGATCAGAAGGAACTTGAGCTAAAGATCCTGTTCCTACACAAACTTCGTCCTTCGCCTTTCATTATAACAATTTCTGAGTTAGTTTTAATTTTTGACACTTTGTTAGAAATATTTTAACGTCGGATTTTCCATATTTTGGGACTACTTCCCAAGTTTTATGAATGGATGAAGGTAGTATCATTCCCAGGTGTTTTTACTCATTGAATCAGTATAAGTGACAAAGAAAACTAAGAAACGCGAAGAAGTCATATCTCGGTTCGTCAACTTTCATGTCTCTGAGCAGACGGAAATAATGAGAGACTTATAGAGCAACATTTTTGTTCGTCGAGAGAAGGATCTACTTTTTTATTGGTTTCCGATTAATGAGAGAAGATAAGGCGACTCAGCAAGTTCCAGTTGTCTTATGCTAAGAGTTTTGCACCAAATTTCCGAGGTTAGGAATCTGCGACCGTTTCGTAAAGAAGCCAAAAAATGATTTTGTTAAATATGAAGTGTTTATGTCTTCGATAAGAAATCTGGAAAGCAATGGTTTCGAATTTTCAGGGTCTGATGAAAAATAACATATAACAAAATCTTTATTTTGCAATCAGTGCTTCGAGCTAATTAAGCTACAGAAATCAGTGATTTACATGAGTTTTGGTATTGGTGAAAAGTTTTAAAATTTTCCATTTAAAAACCATGAATGTCAACAGATAATGAAATAAACTAGAGTGAATCAAAATTGATTTTCATTCAAATCGGAGTTTTGCCATCACCCTTTTCAGTGGACGATTTCTTAACCATAATTAACCCGAAGTGAAGTTCTCCCTTCCAGGAGACCTTTTCTCTTCCTCTCGTCCTTATTCAAATTATTGTCCTTATTTCTAATTCATGTTTTAAAGGTCCGCAGAACCTGTATTTTCCTCCCGGAAAGGTAGTCGTCTTAAATGGGATCGAAGTTATCTCCGTTACGAGGCCAAGGCGAGGGTTGACACACATCCTTATGAGTCAATGCGTTCAGAGCCGACAAGCGCGAAGAAGAAGTCCTCAGGATTCACAATCCAGATAAAGTTAATCATGATGGGAAGAAAACATATTCCAAGACCTTCCAGGATTTTAATGGAATGGAGACAGCCTTGGCATTCACAATAAGACATCCGCATGCTCAGCCCAGGGTTTAAACCAATACATCTAGTAGTCCAAGTTAGATCCGTGTCTAACTAAGGGTCAAAAGTCTGTAGGAGTCTAAAGGCAATGCATTCCGCAAGTTTATTTAGCGTTACCCAGTATGGACCGTGCGGAGGCGAACCAGCTCCACATCTCTCAGGAAAGACTTAAATCACCAATGTTTTGAAAAAGGCAATGACACAGTTCCGGAAGCAGCCACGCGTTCGGAATCGAATCTACCAGAATTTTTGCCGACTAAGAACTAACAAAGTTGTCTAAGTTGGAGAGTTCTTTGAGGATAATATTGTCTATAGTGCCTTCTCCTAAATCACAAGGACTCACTTAGCCCCAGCACTTTGATAAAGTCCAATATTCTACCGGATGCTAGTGAGGCGATGCGATCCCCATCCGGAAACATGGATCCAAGGGCCTTAATCTTGCGTCTACAGATTGCTGTGTAGTCGATTAGCAGGTGTTCCGGTGTTTTCAAGCTCCCTGTCACAGAACCGGCAGTTAGTGCAAGAGGCTAGGCTCATGTTATATAAATGCCTATTCAGCTTGCAGTGGCCTGAGTTTATCCCTAGGTAGGTTAATTATAACTTTAAAGCTGCTCAGGTTGTACCCCCCAAATAGCAACTTGGCATGTCGCATACCATGTGTAATATGTAACAATTCTGTTCATGTTGGAGACTTCTTTGAGGTTAACATGTAAATTTAACGATTTTTGAAAACTCTCCCTAAATTATATAATATTATTAGTTACTGAATTAGTTGTCGATGCTATTTTACAAAACTTAGATACGAGTTTCCAGTTTCTAAACCGCTGAGTCCACTGTCTTTGTCAGCAAGTGTACACGTACATATTAACAGTTATATATGTGCGCGACTGTGACTACGCAAATACAATGGCTTGGCTGGTGTTCACTCGTTGTTCGCACTTTATAGCCCGACACAGTGCAGTTCAATAGAGAGCAATGCCGTTAACTTCACTTCTGTTTGGTTAAGTTCGGTTCGGTGTATTTTCTGTAGCATGAAGTAGCTGCGCACAGTCATTTGCTCCTGATTACCGTGTCGAAGATCATAAATTTGTTTATGAGCCACTTTTTACGAGTTCGCATTGTCAACGCTACGACGAAGGAGCAACAAACGCGCAGCGCGGTGCAACGGGCGGCTGGAGCTACGATGAGCACAGCATAATGGGGAACAAATAAATATGCATATATGTATGTACGTATGAATGTATGTATGTATTATGTGTATGCTAAATGAGCTTAAAAAGCAGCACAGTGGATATAAGCGTTTATAGACCGCGCGGCAGCCGCACCGCGCCATTTCAATGCACCGAGTTCACAATGAAAACAGTCAGCGCGCATGATCGCGGAGTCTGGTCTGAGTGTGTATGTGTATGTGTGCGCGCGTGGTTTTTGCGTGGCATAAAGCAGTGCATCGAGTGTCATAACTTTTGACCAAATGAAGACATAAACAGACCATGCAGTGCGCGCCGCAGACAAAAGACACAAGCGTAAACTGTAACAACAACAAGCGCGCAAAGAAAACATATTGAACCAGTGCTTGTTTGTTTTGTTGGTTTGGTTTGTAGCGAATTCGCTTTTAACTTTTAGTTTTTGTTTTTGCTGCTGCGCTTTATAGCCGCGCGTACACACACACAGAAGCCTGCGCGTGCATTTTATAGACATCAGCGAAACAGTAGTTATTGGCAGCTGAAAAATCAATTTACTTGTGCTTAAAGTTTTATTTCTTTGACAGTTTCTAAAGATGTTTACACACTACGACCGCAGACGCGGCGCGAAGTTGGCTAGCAATGCGGTTTTAATGCAGGCGTACGTGTGCGCGCAACCCACATATAAATATATAAATCCTGTAATATGTATAAAGCTGATTACATAGCGCGCTTACAATGTACTACAATATGCCATCGTTTGCTGTTGTCTTGCTTAGTCATTGGTCAGCGCGTTGGCGCGCGCGTCTGCTTAGCTGCTATTCTGTGTGCACTATCATTTTAGCCACCATTGGTAGATATGATAAGATAGCGACTAACGCCACGCCTCTAGCTTATTGCTTCAGCACTCATCCATTATATGAAACTGTGCGTTTGACAGACAAATTGTGTTGGCGCTGTTTGCCGACGGCGAAATGAAAGCGGAGCGTATTTTCGATTATACTGTATAGCGCCAGATATTTCAAGGACCTGCACACCACTATGAAAGGAATGAAATGTCGACCCGCAAGCGCTGCGCTGACCTTGTGGCGCCTCGTCTGCCGCATTCAAGGCTCTACGCAAAGGGCGCGCGACAGCGTGTGTAATGCACAGCGCGAGCGTCTGCGGTAGTTGTCCTCTTAACACACTTCATTAGTTGCAAAGATTGCAAAAAGCACATATATGGCACACAAAGTAATGTTAATTGGCGTAGTTGCCACCGTTTATTTCAATATTCGCCGCACTCCGGGCGAATTGGCAGCGTGCGCGCCAAGTAAGGCATGCATGCCTAGCATATTGCCTGCGCCAGTGCTGTTCTTAATCAATCTCGCACTTGCCGCGCCGTCATATTTATTGCTTCATATTTCCACTAGCATATGCTGCTGTACACTCGGCCAGACATAGGCATGTATTGGTATGTGCTTATTGAGTTTAGCTCCACCTCCGTGTGTTACTGCGCAGACGCGTAAAAAGCGCGCTCACACTTTGCTGCCGCGCGCTCGCCTGCTAGCTACTACGTTCGTGTCTGCGCTTCGTTGTGGGTGAGCGTTTGGCACGACGCGTCGTTGTTGGGCACTTTACTACTGACATTCATATATGTTGTTGTTGCGCTTGTTGCTGCTTCTGCCGCTGCAAATTGTTGTGGTGTTGGTGGTGATGGTGGTGGTGTTGGTGTTGGTGATGGTGCTGATGACAGACGAATGACAGACATAAGCGATTGTCGACAACAACGACGAGCAGCAGCGCACACGCTGAGATAATTCTGAGAGATAAGGGCCCGGCCGACCGACCCATGCCCGCCAGTCAGAAGACAGCATTTGCGCGTTGTGCTGCGCTGCGCTGCTAGTGTAGTGGCCGCGCGCTGTTGGTGTGCGTGCACACATACACACATAACAGTACTTAAAATGCCTCTGTGGGGTGCAGTTGGGGTTGGCTGCGCTTTTGTGAAACAGGATGCCCATCACGTCTAATGGCGCGCTGTGGCCACTTGACTGTGTGTGTGTGTTTGTGTGTTTTCTGTGTATTGAGTAGGTGGCTGGTTTATCTAGTATTGTTGTTATTTTTTGTTTTACAAGAAACACATTTTAGTTGATGATAAAATTCCAGCGCTGTGGGATTTGACGAAAGGGGCGGTATAAGTGGCGCCAGCCCTCAAACTCAACGAAAATTTCCATTCATTTTACTATATACAACAACAATAACAAGCACAACAACAACAGCGTATTTCTATTACAACAGTGCCTGCAAATTACTGGCGTCATTTCGAGTTGTAGCATTTTGGTGCAATAATAAAGGCAACTGAAGCAACAACAACAACAAGAACAGCCAGATCCGTTAGTCGCAGCAAAACTGCAGTTCAAGATAAATAATAAAAAATTAATATTTCATTATCTGAAATTGTGTGGCATAACTGTCAGACTCTGCCCACCGCCGCCTCCGTGCGCTGCCATAGAATTTTCACCACATTTCCTGATTATTCTCAGCTTTCCGCACCAAACTGCACATCTATGCGGATGTATGTGTGGCTGTGTGTGTATTTATACACTGATTACTTTATTTTCTTTTTTTAATTTCTGTATTTGTTCGGTAAATGAATTTGCTATAGCGTTAGCAGGCGATAGGCGGATGGGGTTTTTTCAATGGGATTCTCATAAATTGAGTCAGGGACGTGTGGAGGAGTGGACGAGTGTACGAACGGACGCATGGACAAATGCCACAACTGCGTTCAGATAAATTGAAATGTTTTGAATTGGCATGAAATTAATTATTGATTTAAATATACATTTGTGTGTACATGTATGTGCGTGTTTGTGTGTATCTAGGAATAGTGGCTTTCTGAGTACACAGGCGCATGCATAGTTACATTGACTTGTAGGCTAAATTAAGCGCTAATATTTAATGGAGAATTTGTATGTAATTGGAGATCTCTAAAATATGGATATTTGCGATTCATTAATTTCGCCTTAAATGATGAAGAATGCGAAAATTTAATATGCTTACTTGTTTGGCTGAAGGAAAACTTAGGCTGTGGATTGCAAATTAATTAGTAAATAATTTCATAAAATTAGCCAAGCTTTTAGTAAGCCAAAATAAAGCAAATTGAACTGTTCAAACATAATTGAATATTATATGAGTTTAGAGTTGCAAAAAATGCATTAAAAAAAAACTAGATAAAACGTTATCTTTGGTTATATTGAAAATACCCTTTGAAAAAAAAAAATATTAAAAAAAAATTATTAAATTTTTATTTTTAAAAATATTATTTTTTTTTTTAATTTTCGGAACTAAAATATATATTTTTTTTTTACTTTACTATTATTTATTGAATATACCCTACTTAAGAGCCTAACAATAAGTTTGCGAATCTTAAACTACTCACTTAACTTACACCCTACATGGGTGATTATTTTTTTAAACTGAGCCTAAAATATATTACGTCTGGGCTGGTCGTTTCTACGTAATCTTGAGCTCCTGTTCACACGCAATAGCGATCTTGCTTGTTGATTTGGGTGAACCGATAGTTTCAATGCATATTTCGCGCTTCGTTGCTCTATTTCAGTTCGTACGTCTGGATTTCTTAAGTCGCGTTGGATGTTCTCATTTCGGATATAACACGGTGCTCCGGTGTTTGTACGAAGAATTTTTGATTGCGCACGACGAATAATTTCGAAGTTGCTGCTACTCGCGTTGCACCACAGCTCACACTCATAGCCCCAGATTGGTTTTAAAACTGTGTTGTATATAATGACTTTATACTGTAGACTCAGGGCTGAGCGAGAGTTAATTTCGCCAAGTCAGTCGCCTATCCAGATGTACCCCTAGGTAAGTAACATGATTGCTTTGTGGTATTTGTACGTTGTTCAGTGTCAAAGGCGAACAGCTGCTCTTGTTTAAGGTAAATGTAACGTGCTTACATTTTTGCTCGTTAACCTTTATCTTGCAAGAACACCAAGAACACTGCCTTGTGGTACACCAGCTTCAATCGTTTGGGCTGCAGATGTAGTGGTGTTAGGTTAGGTTAGGTTAGGTTAGGTTAGATGGCTGATCAAGAGATCGCACATGGACTAATAGAAGTAGTCCTTTGTGAAGCCATTGAAAAACGAACTCCCGTGTTCGGACTTAGATATCGGCAAACCGTTTAGTATCCAATACAAATTTGCAGAGGCGCTTAATTTCTATGCCCGCCAGGTCGGCGGGTATTCTGAAGCTATGTGCCCCCAAGTGTCTAAGTCTTGACCTCCCAAAAGCAGGGCAGTCAAGAAGGAAGTGCTGGCTAGTTTCTACTGCATCATATTCCAAGCAGCTTCTGCATGCGGCGTCCGGTAAGATTCCCAGTCTTACGGCATGTATGCCAGTAGGGCAGTGGCCCGTCAGGAGCCCCATCATTAATGAGAGGCTAGCCTAACTGAGGGCAAAGAGATCACTAGATCTTCTGCGATCTATTTTGGGCCAAAAGGCCTTTGCGACCGCACAGGTACCAATGCTGGACCATCGCTGACCGAGCAGCCGCGAGGCCCAGCCATCCAGTACTAGAGAACATGAGGATGCAGGAGCACCTACCCGTTCCCATTCTACCGATAGCGATTCTAGGGTGCCTTTCCTTGCCAGCTCATCAGCCTTGCAGTTACCTACAATTCCGCTGTGGCCCGGCACCCACACCAGTCTTATAATAAAAGCTCTCGCCGCCAGAGACAGAGACGCCAGACACTCTTCGACCAACCTTGAACGCACTGTGAATGCGTGGTGTTACATCGAACTACAAATTTTCGATCATAAAGATAGGACTTAAACAGTTCGTGGGTGTTTTGCGGGAGTAGCGTTTTTATTTTGTACATAAGATCCTCTAACCATACTCGATAAAATATAGTTAAAAATAAAATTTTTAACCCGAAAAAACGATTTTTTTCATGGAGCAATCGATGAAGTGTTTCGAGTTGGAAATAGTCGGTGATTTGTGTTCACTCGTTTAGCTATCGTTGAACGCATTTCACACTGAAAGAAACCATGTGAATCTATGATCTTATTAAAAAGACATTTTTTGATTCGTCGTTGGATTTGAAATCATATTTGGATAAAATTTTATTCGAACATTATGCATATGGACGGTCAAAAAATAGTAGTGTGATTTTATTTAACAAAAATATATTTAAATTAGATTTTCTTTTCATCTGATTTAAATTGAAAATAATAAGAAAATTAATTATAAAATAATTAGTATTTAGTTGCGTATCCTTTGTTCGATATTACAGCTACACATCGGCGATGCATTGAATTAACGAGATGTTCACATCGTTCCTTTGGTATCCATTTCCGTGCCCCCTCTACTGTTTCCCAAAGCTGATTATTATTTGTTGGAATAGCAACAGAAACTGCCTTTTTCACATCGCACCACAAATTCTCTATTGGATTGAGGTCTAGAGACTGTGCAGGCCTTTCCATGACCTCAACCCTGTTCCTCTAAAACCACTGCTGTGCCAACTTGCTTGTGTGCTTTGGGTCATTGTCCTGCTGGAAGACCAAAAGTAGTGGCAAAAGGGAGCATGATTTCCTCCATAATTCGAACATACACAGTACCATCCATGATTTCATTTATCCAGTATATCGGTCCAACACCATAAAATGAAAAACATGCCCAAATCATAATACTTAACCCTCCATATTTAATAGTTTTAGTTGTGTATTTCGCGTTGTATTCGGAACTAGCGGGTCGTCTGACATATTGGCGAGATCCTCTTGAACGATTTTGGATTCGTCTGTCCACAAAATATTTCTCCATTTCTTAAGGGCCCATTCCAAGTGATCGTTCGTAAACTTAAGCCTTTGCGCTACATGCTTCTTAGTCAGTAATGGCACTTTTCTTGGGCTATGAGCTGCTAAGTCCTGTTCCCGCAAACGTCTACGGATAGTTTCCACGCTTGCTTCCAGCTGCAATTCACTCTTGATATCAGTTGCAGGTGCGAAAGGATTACTTTTCGAGTATCTAACCACACGATTGACTAATTTAGCGGTCATTGCGGGTTTTGACCGACTCAATAGCCAACACATTTGAAAGTAAATGAAATAACGACTCCACGTGCTAACGTATACAGTTATAACGGCACTTTTTTATTGAACTCTGTCTATAAAACATTATATGTATTAAGGGGAATAAAGGGAAAAGAAGAAAACGCGAGAAAATAGAAACAATTAACTATGTGCAGTAGTAGCACTACTATTATTTTGACCGCAACTGTAGTTACCAAAAAAAAAAAATGCACCTGTGAAGGGTATATTAGGTTCGGTGCAGCCGAAGTTAGCGTTTTTTCTTGTTTTTATTTTAACGCATTTTTGCTCGGCTCGTCCCGATAAAGCTGATTTTTTTAAGAGTACCGTAAACAGATCTCTTTAGACATGCTTGACGTGCGAATTCCGATCCCACATTCATGGAGAGCATTATAACTGCCGATGAGATATGAGTTTATGATTTTCACATGCAAACAACTCAACGATCATCGGAATGGAACCTGTTTTCTGTCGATCGAAGAGATAAAACAAAATTCGCTGAAGAAACTGAAGGCCATCGCAAAAAGTGCTTATGAAAAGTGTTTCGAGGAATAGAAAAACTGTTGGCATAATTGTATTACATTTGATGGGATCACTTTGAAGGAAACAAAATAAATATTGATGAATAATTAAATAATTTGCTGTTTATTTACAATTTCTGGGTACTTTTTTGTCACAATTATAACCGGACGAGTTCGTTCCAATGACCGGACACAGACACTATTTTGGTAATATTTCGTTCAAATAATTTCTAATTAAGAAACAATATTTCATAAAATGTGCCAAGAAAGTTGTGTACAATGTATAGTCCTAGATTTATTTTTGGTATTTTATGACAGTTGATTTTAAGAACAATGCGTTAAATAATCGATTCAGCTCGATTCAATTCAGTGAATTAAGAGACAGCAAATATGCTGTATATGCCATGTCGTTCGAATGGATGAAAACCTTTCAGTTCAGTGACGCAATATCCGTCGGGGAAAGCAGATGAAGGGGAAGACCTTCACTCCGTCGGAATGACTAGGTGGAGAGGGACCTGGCTTCACTTGGAATTACCAATTGGTGCCAAACAGCGAAAAGGAAGAACTTCTGGCGTCGTCTAGTTTGTAATGGTTCAATAAAAACTAATGGGATAGTTGTCATTTATTCAGTCTTGGCTGACATTGGCTCGTATATATTTATTCAGGAGAAATATAAGTCACGTAAAATTGGAGGTTATGTAAAATCAAACTAATATATGCATGTATCCCATACATTTGTATTATAAAATCACCTTGAATCGAATAGCACCGTTACATTTTATCGTGACGCTTCTAAACTGCTTTTACATCTTCATAGTATTTTTATAGCTTTTCCTTGCAGACCTCGCCCAATAGGCCAGTAGGTCGGTGGTTGGTCTGTCGGCTTGGAAATTCGCATTTGAAAACTATTATCCCATACAATAAAATTATGGACCGTGAAGAAGATCAAAACAATAGTAAAATTAAAAGGCGGCGCGTGCCGAGTCTGGCGCATTGTAGCTGATAGATGCAATAAGATTGAAATTCACGCGAACGCACTATGCTGCGTCGTAGCTGCAAACGACCACAACGATTTTTCGGCCATAAAATTTTGCGCAAATTCATTTCCTCACTAATTGCACTAATGTGCTCTAAATTTTCCAGATATTTATTTGCTTTATGAAAATTGTGTTATAATAAGACCGAATTACGGATAAATTTTCAATTGTGGAACAGCTGAGAAGACGACTGCGCCTGTTTCCGCCGCAAAATGAGAGTGCGTAAATAAAGTCATGCGCGTATCTTGTACATAAGTATGGTATGTATAGCGGCAACAAGCATTCTCTATATGGCCTTAAGGAATGTTTTCGAGGATTTAGGTAAGGTTAGGTTAGTCTGGTAGGCTGATGAGCAGCGCATACATCAGTTTCGGTCTTTAGCGTTACCAGTTGGAGTGCTTACCTATATGTACTACATGAGGAGTAGTCAAAATTTTGGAGGCTTGCGCTTGACTCGATTTTCAACAGACACTATGGCTTCACTAACGATCTTCCAGTCTCTCATACCGTGGCGTCTCCAAATGCTTGACGCGTGGCCTTGCCAATGTGGCATAAGTGCACAAGGTACTCTATTGTATCTCTGATGCCGTTTATTTGTAGTTTTTTCGGCCTATCAGCAGGTGACGCCACTAGAGTTGGAGAGTGTTCCAGAACCTTACATAATTCTGATCTCCCGCTGTGCACATAACTTTTGCAGTTTTGCATCCATATAGGTCGTTCCATTTATACGTCTCTGATCTTCCCTACCATGTTCTTGCCTTAAACTTCGTATAAACAATTCATGGGCTTACCAAAGTCGATCAAGGTTTCGGTTGACGGCCGTACACCACTCTTGACAACCCTGTACATTATCTCATTGCCCTCGATGCCCTTGTGATCTGACACCTAGGAAAAGTGAAGCCTCTTGCTTCTGGCGATCTCCACTCTCTACTGCTACCCGTCTCAAGACACTTCTCGCGCAAATGCGAAACAAACTAAAAATCTAAAGTTGCCTGCTAATGCTTAACGGTCTTTAAACATACTGCAGCTTAAAAGGCTGCCTTATGATTAACTCTGGACAGTACATCCCGGCACCAAATCCCTTCTTCATATTGGACCCATCGGCATAAATGTTTATTGTGTTGCGCTCATCCAACGTAACTTTTCCCGTACTTTGTCTGCTCTGAACCGTCGTTACCAATTGAAAAATGGGGCCTTGTGGACGTTGCTTGCCAAACGTCCAGTACCCCCCGAGCTTTGATCGACGGTTCCATGTGTAATTCAGATATAAATTAAATGTAAAATTTATGATTGGTGGCTAATGTCGGATCAGACTCGGTAGGATTGCGATGCTTATCATCTCGACGAAGCTTTGGCACTTTTAGGGAATTAGGGGAGGCATTACCTAAATGTGAGTGAAAGGCAGAAATAAACTAGCTTTCATTTATTTTCCTTCACTTTTGAGTGTGCTTGGTTTACAAACTCTGATATTTAAGAGCGCCGTACTTATAATTAGGCAAGATCCCGCTGTTCCACTTTCCAAGCTTGGGTGATAAGGGTGAGTTGATTATGTACACCCTGTTTCGAATAGATGTCAGTGGTGCTAGCAACTGTTGCCTGCTGTCAAAGTCACTAACTCATGAATATTTTTGGTAAATGTTAGCCAACAATGAGCGGACATTAATACGTTGGCATACTAAGAGACCCGCCATGCAAGTGAGTCCAGCGCAGGTGAACTACTTACATATATATAGCCATATATGCATAAATCCGAACGCATGAGTCCCCGTGTGCATGTGATATTCAAAGTATCTGTATGGTAAACGTCAGCATTTTAGCTTGCGTGACTCCATTTGCATAAAGCCCACATCATCCCATGGTAGGGGTGAACTTCGCGATTTAAAACTCTGTCGGCAGCTGCTCCACGTGGGTCGCACGCGCCATTCTAACACTAACGCTTAAGCGTCCAAGATTGTGCTGGTGGCGCTGGTGCCTAGGGTGGTTGTACTGGTGCTACCGCTTGCATAAACTGTCCTTAAAGCGGCGTCGCGGTCGCGGTCACAACGCTGATTTGCATTTTGTTGTTGCCACCTGACACCGCGTGACGCTCAACCACATAGGCACTTTGGCAACTGGCTAGACATTCAACTAGCCTGGCAGCCAGTCAGCTAGTCAGCCAGTTGGTCTCTTGGCCTTCCACCTTAGCTCAATCGTATTGCCACTTAAGCGCTCACTTAGTCAGTCAGTTTGCTAGTCAGTCAGTCATTTGGTCCGCTCATTCATCTATTCGCGCAGCACCACGCGGGTCATTTAGCCTTTTCACTGGACTTTTGCAGTCGTGCCTTTTGTTTTTGTTTTGCGTGCTGTCTGTGTGTTTCTGTTCTTGCCACCAACTCCACGCCGCCCTCTACGGTCGACACAAGTTGTGTCTCTTCGTTTGCGCTTTTGCTTTGTTTTTGTGTTTTCTTTCTTTTTTTGTTTTTGTTTTTTAGTTAGTTTGTTTGTTGTTTGTTGGGGGCGCCCGCCGAAGAAGTTTCGCGTCAGTCGCGTCTGAGGTGCTTCAAGGGAAACAGGTGCCATTGCCGTTAGTGCTGATGTTACTCGCGCAAAAAGTGCCGGTGCTATGTTTAAACGCCGCTGGCCGTTTTACTGCGTGTGTGTGTGTGGTGCGTCGGGTTGTGCCACTGCTGGTCGGCCACTTGGCCAAGTGAATTGAAAACCGAAAAATGCAAATAAAGTATAAAATACTTGCTGCTGCATTAAAAGCAAAAACAACTATTCAAACATAACAAATACTCAGCAAAAAGTGCCGTTAAACGTTTAGTGCGAATGTGCATAATGACGCGAAGAGTTTGGCAGCCGAGTGACTGTGTCGTGGGGTCTGCGTTGCGAATTCACAAATAAATTTTGCGACTTTTGCTCGAGTTTTTGCGAGGGTTTCGTATGTTCTTTTGGAATTCGAATGTTTTTTTGGAGCTTTATGGCGACATTGTTGCCACATTCAAGGTGAAGATTACGTGCAATTTTCAAAGGGTGCTATTTTACTGTTATTGCTCCATCTTTACTTATGTACATCAATAATGTTGAATTAAATTCCAAAAAGATGTGAAATGCATGAGTCTTTGATATAATATATAGTATCTGGCATATAATGCATGATGTATTTGCTTTCATGAGAAGCCTAAAAATAAAAAGTAAATAAAAGGAAAATGCAGCGCGAGGAATTAAATTTGGAAAAATGTTGATTTGATTTCAGTGCGACCTTTAGTAATCATTGGAGATTTATTTAAAATTAATCGAAAAAGAAGTTTTACTCAAAAGTTCCAGAGCACCCGAGAACTCTTTAATAATTATCAAATAACTCGAAAAGTATCTGTCGCATTGACTTAAAATTTTCAGACAAAATTTCTAAGATTTTATATTTTAAGAAGATGCAAAGGAAGGGTAGTTGTCCTGAAGGGCTTACATCTGTTTCGTCGGGTAAAAACAGTCCGTTTTCAACAGTCTTTTCTCAAATAAAAAATAAATATTTTGTTAGAATTATTTATTGTTACAAACATACATTGTTAACAAAGAAATTCTGAAATTTCTGGAAAAAAAAAATTTTAACTCGTCCATTGCGACGCGACTCTTCGGAAAAGAGATGCGTCCGCATTGGCAGGATAACTCCTTACATAATCACATAAAGTGAAAAAATACGCGTTTTGTTAAAGCCTTAGCTTAGAAATTGGGCGAAGAAAAAAAAACAACTCAAAGTTTCATTTTAGGCAGATTTTTTTTTGCAAAGAAATGAAAATTTCAGTAAAAATTTCGTGAATTTTTTTTTCAAATATTATTAATCCGGAATAATCCAAATCTTTAAGAACTGTATCTCATAGACCTATGTAAAATTTCATGAACATTAGTTTGCTAGTTCTCGAGAAATCTTGCCAACCGACTTCAAAACACACAGTTTCGAGAAAAACACGTTTAAAGACGGCGGACTTAGCGTAGCTAGCCTCAAGCGCACAAGTTCTCAAGGCTGTATTTTCGAGACAATTACTCGGATCAACTTGAAAACAATATTCTAGAGGTGTTAGAATTAGAATTTAATAAGACTATAGAAAATGATTTAAATATCATAGAATCTTTTCAACATTGGACAAATTATCAAAATATTTTTTTCACTTATTCCATAAACATTTCATTGGAAAAAGTTCAATAAAAACAAGTAAGGAAGTGCTAAGTTTGTGTCTAACCGAAAACTTAACACTTTCGCAATTTGCAAATTATGAAACCTCACAGATTAACCACTACATTAAGTATAAAGTCAAGCATACTTATGCTTCAAATTCTTAACATTAGATATACGGGGACTAGAGGAAGTATTCCGCCGATTTCATCTATTTTAGGAAATTTGACATACTGTTATTAGAAATATATTCTTTCAGCCTTTCATTAAGATGCCTTACACATTAACCTATAGATGTATTTTAATTTTTTTTTAACCCAAAGGTGTCTCTCGCTATGGCAGACAGTCACTTGGGTTTCAACTCCTTTCATCATCCTGATCATATACATATGTATTGGGTTGTCAAAAAAGTCTTGCGGTTTTTTTTTGGATTTTGTTTTATTTTTATTTTTATTTTATTTTTTTTTTATTTTATTTTTTTTATTTTTTTTTTGTTTTTTTTTTTATTTTTTTTTTCTACTACGCCGGTCTCTTTCGACCAATTCAGCGATTTTATCGCAATTTTCGACGACAGACCTGCCGGAGCGTGGCGCATCTTCGACCACCTCTACACCAGAACGAAAACGTTGAAACCATCGTTGTGCGGTGGAAATGGAAACTAAATCGGGTCCATAAACTACACAAATTTTATTGGCGGCTTGAGATGCATTTTTGCCTTTTTCGTAGTAGTACTGTAAAATATGCCGTATTTTCTCTTTATTTTGCTCCATGTTTGCGACGCTATAACTCACGAACGACTTAAAAGAAACGACAATCAATCAAACACGTGTTACCGCGTGAAATGAGCTTTCCAAAAAAGTATAGCATGACCCGATGCGACGAATAAAACTAAAACTACGCGCTTTCAGCGCCAACTAGCGAAAATACCGCAAGACTTTTTTGACAACCCAATATAACTCTGTAACTATCTCGATTAGTTTTAGTTAACAGAAATAACCGTTACTCGCATACTGTCTTTTGCAAAATACTGCGAGCGTTTAATTATACACAAGGACCGTATTTCTTCATCACCAAACTTGTTAGACTTAGGGTCAATTTTAGACCTCCTTCGCATCACATTTATTCCACTAATATAATTTTTCTGGAATGAATTCGTTATAACTTAGGATTACCAAATCAATGCGGTGATTTGTCCTGAAAATGGCAAAATCCAAAACTTGATGGATATTTTAAGGTTAATTTAGTGATGGACGCAAGATCTCTTATGTGCTCGATGTTCATCCGCTGTTATATACGAAATTTTATTAAAGGCATATACATATGTATGTATGTATGTATAAATGAACGCTATATATCGCAGACCTCACAGTTGAAGAAACAATTCAATATTGAAACCAAGAAGTAACTGACTAATCATCAAATACGAAAAAATATCGAAATTATTAATGAGAAACGAGAAATTCCGAGCGAGCACTGGTGCGCGAAAAAAGATTTTTATGTCATCAATATTCGATATAATTATGCGATCCAAAGCTTTTGCACGCAGACTCAATCAAGGTAAGTTTAAAAGGCTGTAAAGTATATCTAAAAACAAAATTTTATAATAATAAACAGTTTATCAAGTTAATGTCATGCTACAAAACCAACTTACAAGAAGTTGCATGGGCATCGGTGTGCGAGAAGGAAATAATATTTTTAATGGGAAGGGAAGAGTCATTGGCAAATACATATCTTCAGTAACAAAGAAAAGGAGATTTAAAAATTTGAAATTTTTTAAAAGAAAGTACTAGATTGAATGTTTCGAACTTCTTTGGACGCAATAAGGCATATTTTCAGCTATATTTAAGATTTTTTTTATAAAAATATTTAAAAATAACGGAGTTATGTGCTGTCTACAGAGGTACCAAAAAAAGTACCCCAACTGCCGATATGATATCAGCCGATTGAATAGCTGAAACAAAACACTTCAAACCGTTTATTAAACTTCAAAATATTTCCTATACAATAACCTACGATCTTTGAAAAATATCTTAAATTAACAAAATGGCCTAATTTTGATTTTTTTATTTTTTGAGGTAAAAATGGTGGTTTTTTTTTAGTGCCAAATTGACAATTTTCAACCAATGTTGTGAAGTTATAATGAAGCTTCAAATTAAATTTTGCCATCAAAAGCTTTTGAATGACAAGCTTGATGTTTTGCTCAAAGTCTTGAATCGAAGCGGGATTGTCCGCATAGACTTTAGATTTAACATGTAGCCAAAAAAAAAATCTAACGGTGTGATATCACACGATCTTGATGGCTATTCGACCGGCCCAAAACGTAAAATTATCTGCTCAATAAAATGATCTCGGTGATTCCCATTCTCCATTGATTGGTGCAATGTTAATACCAAATGTCGCCGAGATCACGAGATTCACTCTTAGTCAATAGTTCGTTATCATGGTGCGATAATGGTTGACATTTACGGTTACATTACTGACATCATTGTGGAAGACATATAGACCGATGATTGAACCGACCTTCAAACCACTCCAAACCATTGTTTTTTCTGAATTAATGACAGACTCTTGAATATCTTCAAGTTGCTCTTCGTCCCAAAAACGGCAGCTTTGCTTGTATACATATCCATTGAGCCACAAATGGGCCTCATAGCTGAACAAAATTTGGCTCGAAAAAGTCGGATCTACTTGGAATTATTCCAGGACCTATAGAGCGAGAGTCATTTGGGAAGGTCGTGCGGCTTCAGTTCTTTTACAAGTTGTATTTTGTACGGCGAGTCGTTCCATACTTCAGTTCGAGTTGCTGCGAACGGCGCTGAATCGACTCTCCATGGTCTTAGTGCACACTCTCAGCTACAGCTGCTATATTTTCTTCACTGAATGCTGGACATGGTCTATTCGGTTAACTATGACTTAACAAAGAATGCTGGATGTCAAACTCAGTGATAGTGTTGCGAATAGTACGACTATATTGACCATAAATCGAGCAAAACGCGTGAAACACATTCTATACATATAATAGAGTCAAAAAAACAAACTCAACATGAAAATTGTATTTAAAATATATGCATTTAAAAAGCAGATATGCGGCATTGAGAAGATTTAATATATGGTGGTATATATTCCTAACTCATAAGCAGAAGATAAAATTAAATCCAAAACGAAATTATTGAAATTCGCGTACAATGTTAGTGATTTAAATTGCTGGTGAAACAAAAAATAAGAACTATAAAAAAGTATGACACAATTTTTGTGATAAATTATTTCAATAAAGTTATTCTTGTTGTAGAATTATTTTTATTAATTTATTTTGAATTAGCATGTTGGCGATAAGTCACTGGTCTCATGTTAAAGGAGAATAAGAACAAATATCTGTATTAGGGTGGGCCAAAAAATGTAATTCTTTTTTCGATTCCTACACTGAAAAAATGGTTGATAGTTACCCTACAAAAGGCTCTCCAAGTATGAGCTCTAAATTGTAACGGGAAGGTCTTCTGACTAACGGTTTTCTATTTCTTCAAGTAGTTGTAGGTGGGATACAAATTTTTCTATCTGATAAAAGGAAAAAAAAAACATAAAATCGTTACAATTAAAAGCTCATACTTGGATAGTCTTTTGTAGGGGTGTCCATCAACCAATTTTTCAGAGTAACAAGCGAAAAAAAATCGTTTTCTTTACCCACCCTAATATATTTACAAAACCTACACATAAGTATGTATTAAGATAGAAATACATTTGCGGTCTCTGTAACGTTCAGGCTCTTCAAGTACAAATATATTTGTATATACATACATATTTATATATACATGCATACTTGTATATACTACTAAATATGAAAAAGTTTAAGATTAGTTGGCATCGAATTTGGATCATAAACCAGCGCACATTCACGTGATATTTCTGATTTTCTGTCATGCTAAGGGGTTAAGTGTAAAATTTAAAATACATTTTTTATATTTTCATGATTCTGATAACCGGATATCTGTTAATACGAATGAGTTCGAGATAGTTCGGACATCAAGTTAATATTAGTTAACTATGCGGATATTTGTAGTTACGAAGCTCCGGTATCCATATCTTGAATTTTCTAATTACAATTCCAGAGGAATATGTGGTAGCCACAACGCGTTGAGAAGACAATTACCAAGTGAAAACATACTTTCCTTCCTGAAATATTAGGGCTGGGCTAATTTGCATTTTCGAATATTCGAATGCTCAGCACCACTACAAATCAAGAATTCTTACTAACTAAAACTGGGAAAATATAATAACAACAAAAACTTGTGTCGAAATGTAAAAAGTTTTTATTTGTGTACATACATACATACATATACATATATGTATATTTATATCCACACTCTGGCAATAATATCTACCACTGTGACTTTATCAGCTTCCAAAGTTCTAAGAAAATACGCAAAAATATTTAAACCTTAAACACAATGATTTACTTACATATGAACATATATTATGCATATATTACATATATAGAATGTGTTTAAAAACAACAACATATACATAAATATCTAGCTGATAAGCGCGTGGTTCGCTGGCATAATGGACTCGGTGAAACCCCAGTTGTAAGATGCTGTCATTATGCATTTGTAAATGCTTATGCGAATGTGTTTGTTATTGTAGTGACATTGCGTTGCAGCCTAGTTCCTATGTAGTATCAGCTCAGGCCTGATTACGGTACAAGCGTTGGTTGTGGTGACAGATATTCAAGTAAGTTAGTCTTTTTCTCCTGAGCCGTCGAAAATTTCGAAAAATCGAAATTATTTACCAAAGTCTTGTGGATTTAGAAAAATGCAACATTAGATATTATGGAAGTGGAGATTAGGCGTTACCATTTTAGTAACGAAAAACCGCATTGCAAATGAAATAATCATATGGAATTTAAAATTGGGATATAAGGGAATTAGGCGTGGCTGAAGTCCGGTTTCGCCCATTTGCACACTGTAGTACAACTAACCATTTTTTTTTTACTTAAATGAGACACGCCCATTGTCCAAAATTTTAAACTGGTTGCTATGAAGTTCTATTGCATCATGAAAACTGTAAGATTTAATATCTCTGGGGCATTTATTCATTGGGTTATCGCATTTTTAGTGGTTTTTAACAAAACCGTTATATGGAGAGCAGGCGAGGTTATTTCAATTTACCAATTTTTACACAGTACGTGGATAAGCTAGTGAGACTTGTCCTCAGCAAGTCTATTGAATCTACTTTAGTGGTTTAGAAGTTGTGTGTTTCAATTTATTAGAGGGCGGGACAAATCCTAGTTTTTTTTTTAATATCCTTAAATATGGATGCCCCTCCATACTTCAGCGCTTATCACAAAATAACAGTTTTGTAAACAAATTAATACGCTGATTAACAGCACTTCATAAGTTTTCACTTAATGGCATTTTGTGGTCGTGACAGTGGTCGGATTTCCCCATCTGCAATGTGATTATGATCGACCAACTCGGTCCTTTAATAAGTATCTTGTTATTTATGGGCGTAGACACGCCTTACATGGTAATAGCAGAATTTACAACAACGCGCTAGTCGTTCTTCCTTTTTGCTGTTTGGAGCTGATAGGAGATTCCAAGTGAATCCAGGTCCTTTTACACCTGGTCTTTCCAACGGACTGCCTCAGAGCTGTCTTTTAAGTTACTATGCTATGTCAGAAATTTTATACAGCTCATTGTACCATTGACTGCGGTATTCGCTGTTGCCAATGTGCAAAAGACCATAAATCTTTCGCAGAACCTTTCTATCGAAAACTCGTAGCGTGGACTCAACAGATCTTCCATGTCTCTGCACCACAAAGCAGGACGGGGATGATGAATGACTTATAGAATTTGGTCTTTATTCGTCGAGAGAAGCCTTTACTTCTCAATTGCCTACTTAGTCCGAAGTAGCACCTGGTGGCAATAGTTATTCTGCGTTGGATTTCAAAGCTGACATTGTTATTGGTGTTAATAATACTGGTCCAAGATAGACGAAATTATCTACGACTTCAAAGTTATGACTGGCAAGAGTGACGAGGGAGCCATTCGCGAGGGCGACGACTTTTTGTTTGATGACAGGAGATATTTGCTTCGCTTCCTTATCCAGTCTGGAGAAATCAGAACTAACGGAGTACGGCTGTTGAGATCATTGGTCGATGTCAGTGGCGTACGCTAGCGGTTATGCACTCTTGTCGAAGATTGTACCTTCTCTATTCAGAGCTGCAGCTCAAACTATTTTCTCCAGATGTAGATTGAAGAAGTCGCACGATAAGAGGTGGTGTGTGTCGATCCTAATTTCATGAGTGTTTTCCAAGATGTGGCGCATGGTGAATGGTTCAGTGAGTATACTTAGTATATCGTTTTTCTGGATCAACTTCATTTTGCGGGCATACAAAATCGCTATGTGTGTAATGCACAAAATAAAACGTCGGACCTATAAAAAATATATACATATAAATGACCAACATGACGAGCTGCGCCGATTTAGCCATGTTCGTTTGTTTGTCCGTCCGTCTCTCCGCTTCAGTGACTTGCTATTAAGTCTAATATATACGTGTGTGTACATATATATTTCTAATAAAATAACAATAATAATATAGGTTTCAGACTGAATTCATAATTTCTTACGCCCGACAGTTATTTTGGTGTTTTTGCAATAAATCTAAGCGCTCTACGCTTTATTTTCGTTCAATATTATTAGTTCTATTTCATCATTTGTACGTGAATTTCGACTGTCACCCAGATATTCCATGGCTGGCCTATATTACAATATATCGGTTATGTGTATATGTATGAATGAAGAATAATTCCCATTAAACCAACCCTACAGCTGTGGATATATTCCAGTACGTATGTATTTATGTATGTTCATGTGCATGTTGAAGTTTATGTGTGTGTGTTAAGATTGCTCCACAGGCCCACTGACCATCATATTAACAAATAGTCACTCACTTATTTTCGTACAAAATAGCTGAGTACTCTTGTTTATTTGGACTTTATCTGCCCGGACCGTTATTTAGTCCGTTCTGTTGTCATTCAAGTCACCTGCGACAGTGTGTTAATTTTTATTGCATTAATAAAGTAAACTTTTCTACAAACCTAAATACATACATACATATAAGTAAGTATATCACACACTAACACACTTCTAAAGTTACGCATCAAGACAGTATTTATCTTCGAGAATACCAGCGCTCTGATACGATCGATTTTTTTGTAAAAGCTCAGCGAAGCAATAAATTTCTTTGATACGACGAAACAATATTCGGAGGCAATAAATTTTTACCCAGTCCAAATAGCAACGAAAATTAAGTAAAATCATTGCAATAACAAATTGCTGGCGGCTAAGCAGTGTCTTAAGCAATCGCAAGAGACATTATATTCTCTTTAGTGCTGGTTAAACCAAGCACAACAACAACAATTTTTGGTAAATATAGCAATATAACTGTATATCAATGACAATTGCAGTCATGTGTTTAATACCGTTATGTATGTGTGTAAGGAAATGTGCGAGCAATAAAATATTTGGCTTGATAACAATTTATTTGGTTTGCCTGTCTTCTTTTGAAGACATTGAGAAATTGTGAGTACTTGCTGGACACAATTATCAGAGCCTTCAAGTCAGCAGACCCTTCTGCAGTAGCAGTCGATTTTCTGCCTCAACTAATTTATGTGAGTCAAACCCTGTAGAATGATGATTCGTTGCCTGGATCGAACGAAAATATGTTGTCGAGTTTGATCTTTCGTGGTTTTCGTGGGATGATTAAGGTTGCATATGAACACTTTTACTCCAATTTTGCTATACTTAAGAACAATAGTTTGACCTATATTTCGGGAAAAAATATTTCCAAAATTGAAATGTCGATGGACACAATATGATACTCATGGTGACGAGCTCATATAAATTTCCGAAAGATCTCCAGCGTAACTTTCCGCTGTTGGCATATCAAATAGTAGTAATAGTTTAGGTTGATAATCTAAATCTAGATATGATTATTATTTCTATGCGACATGTTTGGAACTCCTAGTTTAAAAAGTGAAGTGAATGAAGTGAAGAGACGCTGTGAGCTTATCCCGGATGGATCAGAATTAAGAGAGATGATAGGAGGTAAAGTTTTTTTGTTCTGCTTTTCATTAACTTATTTAGTTTTCGTTCAAGTAGAGCCATCAAGGTATACGAGTACATATATACATACATATATGCAGTAGATGTAATACACTGAAGTGCAGTTTCCTTCAGAGAGGTGTGACTGTGCGCTCAAAACTAGTCAAGAAATTCGTGAACCTTTTAGCGATAGCTTCAATCTTCCTCCATATTCGGCTTATAAGAGTGCCCGGACACAGCACAATTGCTGAAAACTGCAAAGCCGATGCCCAATTAACCCAGTTTCATTTGGCTGGAAGCGAGTTGATTGAGTTAAGCAAGCGTTGATTAACAACCAGATATTGTGCAACTGCGAAATGCTTCTGACCCAGAGTGAACACTGAGATGTCTTCCGAATTAGTAAAGTCAAAGCTGGCACAATTCCAGATGTGTATTTTGAGTAGACACTGTCCAATAGGTACATACGAGGTGCGCTTAAATATTTTATCGGACACTCTTTTCTAAAGCTATGTGGAGGAAGGCGAAATGTCATTTCCTCCTCTCTGGCAAAAGCTAGATTGAAATTGAAATATCTCGGTAACCATACCTTCGGCAACCTTAGCGAAAGATCAACATGCGTCGTCGATCTTTGAGAATATGGTGGTATTATTCCTAAAGTTTTCGGGTAACAAGAAAGATCCATCAATAAGGATACACTCTACGACCTAAACCTAACTAAGGTTTTATAACTTACGAAAATGGTAATGGTCGAATCGCGGGGAGGTGATACAAACGATTTGCAAGTCAAGATTAGCAGTCAAGAAGGGTTTACGATGTGTGTAGTGGAAATTGCAGGGAATCTTTTATGGTAAGCATACATACGATAATGCTCTTAATTCAGACCTGAACTGTCAACCATTGAACTGTCTGAAGAAGCATAATGCGGAAAGGAGTGGAGTGCGGATTGTTTTCCGCGAGGACAGGGCTACTCACGTCGATAGTGGTTCGGATCTGGAGCCAAGTGATTACTAACCGTTCCTGATTATGGTGAAAAATTCGCTTCAAGTGAAGCTTGTAAAAATCGACTCTTACAGTTTTTGATAATATTGACGATGATTTATATAAGATTGACATTAGGAAACTTTCTTCAAAAATATAGTAATCCGATTTGAACAATTTCTTCGAATATTGTCTTAGTCTAAATAATATAATATATATATTATATATAATTATGGAAAGATGAATGATGATGAGGAATGCACTGCGACCTTTGGTCTATTGTGCCCAATATGGAAAGATATCTCGTCAAACAAAAAAGTTTTCCCTATGGTTCCGATAAATAAACAGTTTCTTTAGGAGAGAAATACTTTTGCAAAATTTCAAATGGTATTTGAGAGACTGAGAGACTAGTTCGCGTATACCATATACAGTCAGACAGACGGACATGGCTAACACGCAAAACTTTAATTAAAAGAACAAAATTTCAAAAATTTAATTGATATCTAGTAAACAACTAACTGACAACTGTCTAAAGTCCAGACAAATTTGTGAGCTTCTAAAACATATGGCAGTGAAAATATGCGTAAATAAAATCGCAATGTCAATATTGTCTCATAAATTGACAATTTTGTTTTTTTAAGGCAGGAAAACGCCCATAAACAAGAATAAAAGAGTATAATAGAAGGCATTATTTTTTCGGCAGTATCGTCTGTTAGATATTACTATTATCAGGCAATCTAAAAAGAATACTCCAATACTGGAGCACATTTAGTCTGAAATGCTCGTATAAATCGATCGCCGTGATCGTAAACCATCGATGATAACGTCAAGCGAATGTGCTGAAGTACAACATCGGTGTTGTTGTTTCCACTTCTGGCGAAGACGAGTGAAAACAAGCGCCAATTTAAAATTTGGTAATATTATTGTACTTATTTATATAATTTATGACTTCCACCTATAAAGAAGATTTTCATCGTTGGCTAAGCTCATAAAACACTATCTACAATTAGACATTTACCAATCGATATTGATTAGCGGCCAGCAAGGAGCAAGTCGCGTAATGTCATGCTCAATAAAAAATAAAAAAAAGACAACAACAACTTCATAATAGTAGGTGAAGAGCTTTTCGTAAAGTACATTTACAACGTTAACTAATTTTAGAACCCACACACACACATACAAACTCATACATTTAGTCCACGTCACACACGCGCACGTATTTATGTAGGGTTTCAAGCGCTCCGAACTGTCTTGTCAAATGAAGCATAAGCAGATAACACCTATGTATCATATCTATTTATTTGGTATAAAGTCGCATTTAAAAGGCATTGTGCTGTGACACCCAGTGATGCTTACGACCTGACAGTCTAAGGCTGTGGACAGTAGGCATACAATTTATGGCACGTTCTTTTTAATTTACGATATCAATGTTTGACTTTCTAGAGGCATGATGAGATGACATTTTACAAAGTTAGTAGAAATATCGATAATTGGTGGAATTCATCGATTAAATGTTATAATTGCCAGTTGTGTGTGAGTTGGCCTTATTTACAACAAAAACAGTTCTTATTTGCACTGTTTTTAAATAAAAAATCAATTCTATCGAATAACACGCATGATGTTTTGCTCCAAGCCTGAATCGATGCGGGTTTGTCTGCATAGGCTTTATACTTTATACGAGTATATCCCCAAAAGAAAAAGTCTAACATTCTGTTATCACATGATCTTGGTGGTTAACCGATCGGCCAAAAATATGAAATTATCTGCTGCCCGAAGTGATCTCTCAATAAATCCATTGATTGATGCAATGTGTGGGAACATCGCCGTCTTGTTGAAACTAAACGTCGCCGAGCTCACGAGCTTCAATTTCAGGCATCAAATAGTCGATTATCACGGCGCGATGACGATCGCCATTGGCGGTTACGTTCTTACCGGCATCATTTTTGAAGAAATATGAACCGACGATTCCACTGGCCCACAAACTTTCTTTGCCGGTTTCCGGACATGAAGCCGAACAACCAGGTTCACACCACTCTTAAGTATCTTTTCTTGATTCAAGATCATGGTGATAGACCATAGTGATGAATCGAAGCACAAAATCCACTTTATCTTTTCTAAAACGCTCCAGTTGTTGCTGAGAAAGTCGCATTCGAATTTAAAATTCACTTGAAATAAAGCTCATACTGAGATGTGTAGAGCTTCTACTAAATCTCTCTCAGTCAATCGACGATCTTCCAGAACCATATCCTGTATCTTGGCTATGATTTCTGGTATTGATGCGCTTTTTGGACGTCCTTCACGTGGATCGTCTTCAAGGCTTGTACGACCACGTTTAAGCAACCCATCTTTCTACTGTTCTAATTGTTTATCTATCACTGCACGATATTCAATTTCTTTTCCATTATAAAAAATACTGTGACACGGCGACACTAAATGGCTTGTAAACAAAGAATGAATTGACAGATTAAAATGAAACTTCACATACGTTCAGATGAAGAGCGTACCAACTACACAAAAAAAATTTGTGCTAGTAGTAACGCCTTTTCTTATGGAACGACCACTTATTGAACAACCTGTTAAAGAATGTATTTCACGAGTTTCGCTCAACTTATGGTCAACATAATCGGCCTACTGTGCTTACTATTAGCAACACCATTACCCATTTTGACAAACAGCATTCATTATTTGATAATATTCGACCGAATAGATCACGTCCAGCACGCAGTGGAGAGTCGATTTGACGTCGTTCGCAGCAACTCGGACTGAAGCATGGAACGACTCGGTGCATTTTCCGTCGAGATCTTAAATTGTAATCGTACACAATTTTAACTTGTAAAAGAACTGAAGCCGCTCGACCTTCCCATATGATATCGCGCTATACTCTAAGGGCCCTTGAATAGTTCCAAGAAGATCCGACTTTTTCCAGCCAAATTTAGTTCAGTGATGAGGCCTATTTCTGGCCGGACAAAGAGCAACCCGAAGAGATTCAAGAACTATCATTTAATATAGAAAAAAACCGTTTGCTGTGATTTGTGAGCCGGTGAAATCATCGGTCCATATTTCTTCAAGAAGAATCATGCGTGTTATTCGCTTCTTACCAGTCGAAATGCTCGAACGTGTCATCGAAAATTAGACGCAACGGATGGACCATCTAAGACGTAGTTGTCGCCAACATTTGAAAGAGATGATCTTCAAAAAATAAATGCCAAATAATGTTCTTTCGAGTGATAACAAACATTCCACAATAAATTTGAAAATTAAATTTGTTTCTGTGTTTTTTCTTTAAGAAAGTAGGAAACCTGTTATGGATCACTCTTTAGTAATAAAACTAAGAGAGTGTAAGACCCTCAAACCAAATTAATATGATAATAAATTTTATTGTAATCCATTAACGATGTCGTCGAACAATGAAGTTGGACTCTTTTGCTTTATTTTCTAACATTGCCAATATATTGGCATTTAGCAGGCTGTCATCCTTGCAAGCAAATTAGTTCTTTTAGTACTTGTTATAATTATATAGATTATAAACGCCATATCCCCATAATATCACAATCGTTTATGTGTATATGAATGTATTTAATATATATATAATATGAAAGCTGTTACAGCTGATACCGAAGATAGCTCATTAATTAGGCGTAGTTCTAGTTTTATTCGTCGCATCGGGTCATGCTATACCTTTTTGGAAAGCTCATTTCATGCGCTAACACTTGTTGATTGTCGTTTCTTTTAAGTCGTTCGTGAGTTACAGCGTCGCAAACATGGAGCAAAATAAAGAGAAAATACGGCATATTTTACAGTACTTCTACGATAAAGGCAAAAATGCATCTCAAGCCGCCAATAAAATTTGCGCAGTTTATGGACCCGATTTAGTTTCCATTTTCACCGCACAACGATGGTTTCAACGTTTTCGTTCTGGTGTAGAGGTGGTCGAAGATGCGCCACGCTCCGGAAGGCCTGTCGTCGAAAATTGCGATAAAATCGCTGAATTGGTCGAAAGAGACCGGCATAGTAGCAGCCGCAGCATCGGTAAAGAGCTGGGCATGAGTCATCAAACCATTATAAACCATTTGAAGAAGCTTGGAGTCACTAAGAAGCTCGATGTATGGGTGCCACACGAATTGACGCAAAAAAAACATCTTTGACCGTATCGACGCATGCGAATCGCTTCTGTATCGCAACAAAATCGACCCGTTTTTGAAGCGCATGGTGACTGGCGATGAAAAGTGGGTCACTTACGATAACATAAGGCGCAAATGGTCGTGGTCGAAAAGCGGTGAAGCGGCCCAGACGGTGGCCAAGCCTGGATTGACGGCCAGGAAGGTTATTCTGTGTGTTTGGTGGGATTGGCAGGAAATAATCCACTATGAGCTGCTCCCCTATGGCCAAAAGCTCAATTCGGACCGGTACTGCCAACAACTGGACCGCTTGAAGGCAGCACTCATGCAGAAGAGGCCATCTTTGATCAACAGAGGCCGAATTGTCTTCCATCAGGACGACGTAAGGCCACACACATCTTTAGTGACACGCCAAAAGCTCCGGGAGCTCGGATGGGAGGTTCTTTTGCATCCACCGTATAGTCCGGATCTCGCACCAAGTGATTACCACCTGTTTCTGTCCATGGCGAACGCGCTTGGTAGTCTGAAGTTGGCCACAAGAGAGTCCTGTGAAAATTGGCTCTCCGAGTTTTTTGCCAATAGGGAAACGAGCTTTTATGAGAGGGGCATTATGAAGTTGGCATCTCGTTGGGAACGCGTCATCGAACAAAACGGCGCATATTTGACTTGAATCGCATTATTGTAAACAATTTTATGAACA
This sequence comes from Bactrocera dorsalis, assembly GCF_023373825.1. Lineage (NCBI taxonomy): Eukaryota > Metazoa > Arthropoda > Insecta > Diptera > Tephritidae > Bactrocera > Bactrocera dorsalis. Next base: position 85,979,189 of record NC_064303.1, read on the forward strand.
ATTGAAAATTGAATAAAAATACGGCAAGACTTTTTTTTATATTATGAAAGCTGTTACAGCTGATACCGAAGATAGCTCATTAATTAGGCGTACAAGTGTTTTAGCTGTACTATCACGACTTCATAAATGGAGCTTTCAGCGAGTAGCGTGTAGCGTGTGCGCGTAAGTGTATAAGTTTGTGCTTGGGCATACCAGCGCCTACATTTTCTAAGTATTCAAAGTTTATGATACATACATACATACATACATATGTACTGCAATTGTACAAGTATGTATGGGTGTAGGTCTTCTATCTTTTTTAATTTGCCTTTGTGTGGGTTTTTCACAATTTTAGTTTAGTCTCTTTGATTAGATAACGGTTAGGTGACACCAATACATGCGCACTGATTATTTATAAGCGTTTGCTGCTTGCTGCTGCAATAACCGTTATCTTTTGGAGAAGCTCGTCTATCTATTCGTGTGTTTGTACGAAGCTGAGTGTAAATGCAAAGACTTGTGTGTGTATGTGTGCGCTTGGTGGGTTGAGTGGGCTGTGTTTCGGGTTGTTATGCCGCTGTTGCGCGCTACAAATACCAAAGGCCAGATCATACCAAAGCTTGCCGTTACCATTGGCGGGGCCACGCTGCGCACAAGTAAGTCAAGCATACCGCGCGGTCAACCGCATTCGACGCGAACCATACGTTGCCTCTGCGCTCGGATAAACCCAAAAAAGTGTTATTTTGACATAGAGGACGCAACGCGCTCGGATAAATGGACGTACGCGGATTATCGCAAAACATTCTAAACACAACAACAAACACATACATGTAGATTACGTGACATATACCTACATACTCGCACACACACACGCGCCCACAACACTTGGTGCTTATACTACAAGTGTACTGAAGCGTTTGGCGAATCGGCAACGCCGCCGATCTCTTTGTATCTAAGACGATTCTAATCCGAAGTGCAATCCGCGCGTATGTAGAGCAAGAGTAACAAGCGACGCGCATATACATAAGTCATATTGAAATTAGATATTCGCTTAGCAAGTGTATTTGTGGCTGAAGGCTGGAAAAAAGTTGAAAAATAAAAAAAAGTCAGCGAAACAGAAGGGAAGATCAGTAGCAATTATGTGGAGCGGATGTGCCGCAGTCAGTGGCAACACAGCGTCGCGCGCGATCTGTGTCAAGTTGTGGGGTACGCGGCAAATGTGCCAGCGTCGGAACGGCATACAGTTAAACGGATATATTCTATGAACTAAAATATTCTAATAGATACCGCGCACTAAACTAACAACCGAAACTTGCTGAAAAAGCGTTAGTTGTTTGAAAGGAGTACTCAAAATAATCGTGTTGTGCATTTGATTTTAAAGAAAGTGAAACAAGCGGTGAAAGTGAAAGATCTATTGGATTGCAATCTATTGACAAACTTTAAACAAAATATTTTCGTGTGAAAGAGTTCACTTCTTATAAGAAAAAATTGAGAATACTGTGGCGGTTGTGGATTTAAGCTCAAAACACTCCGAAGCGGTAAGTATTTGATTTAAGAATCCACTAGAATGCTGTGACGTTTTATTACAAAAAGTGGAACACGTCATTCCTCAATGCCTACCGAGACAACAAATGGAAACTTGTTTTAATTTTAAGCCACCGTTGGCATTTGCTACGTTCGACTTTTTCCGAGGTTGGAAAGTAAAAAAAAATGTTTCATATTTTATTGTGTTGTGTCATTTCCAAAAATTTTCAAAAAGACTTTCTTTACAAATTTCGTGCTTTGGCCTTTTCAAAAACTTTTGTGAAGTAAAGTTTAATTCGCAATATTTTTAACCTTGAACAAAAACTTATCCGCCGCGACTGGATCAAGAAAAATCCAATAAGGCCCAATTTTCGAACAATTTTACGGCAATTTGGACCATATGTCAGCAATAACGAGCTGAATATTGATTTCCAAGGCGTCAATCGTCTTGGTGTTATCTGCATGGACAAACGGCTCTACATAACCCCCAAAAAATAATCCATGAGTTTTAAAATCGGTCAATCTTGAAGGCCCACAGGCCCACGACGCGAGATAATGCGCTCACCACATATTTTCTTCAATAAATTAATTGTTTCGTTGACTCTATGGCAAGTACAGCTGTCTTGTTGGAAACAAAGCTCGTCCGCATCAACATCCTCCAATTAAAGTACGACAAAGTCCTTAATCATGGCATTCAGTTTTGAAGAAATACGGATTATGCCCATTGGCTACACCAAACATTAACTTTTGGAGGATGCACTGGCATCTGAACAGTGACTTTTGGTTTAGCATTAGTCGAAATCCAACAATTTTGTTTATTAACATAACCACGCAACCAAACAAAACGCTGAACAAACTTCTTTTGTGAATATCGGGTTTGGTGACCTTGTCTTATTTTGAGCATTTTGACCGAACGTACGACGCACTTGTTGATCGCTCGGCCTCAATTCTTGCTCGAGTTGTAGTTTGTAAGCCCTCAAGTCAACATCCTTCCGAAAATTTTTTCTTAAAGTAGCACAGCTATTTGAAAGAAACCATGAGAATCATTCGGAAGTACAATTGTTATGAGATCCTTTTTCCAACAATAAACTGCTCATTTGTTGGAAACGTTGATATTGGGTCACTATAGCCAATTGCTGCCTTGCAAACGGAAGCATCAAAAAATTGGTCAAGTATGGAAAACTTTTTTCGAGCTGTCTTCACGAAATTTAGAACAGATTATTGTTTAAAGCAACGGTATAATCTCTAAATAAATTGTTCAGATCGCAGAACTATAGATTATATCTGCGATTAGATTAGATTGCATAAATAAATGAGGATTGCCCCGCGACTTAGGGTCTATTGTATCCGCTCTTAAGCCCCAACGACTCACTTGGCCTCAGCATATTGATAAATTCCAATATCCTGCTAGGTGCTATTGGGGCAGTGTGATCCAAGGGCTTTTATCCTGCGCCTACAGACTGCTGTGCAGTTAATTAGCAGGTGTTCTGGAGTTTATAGCGGCGATAAAAGCTGACCGATCAATATCAAGGGATATTATTATACCATTTTATGCTACAAGAAATGTACCTGTGAAGGGTATTATAGCTTTTGAAGTTTTTTCTCCGGTGGAATAAAAGAAGATTAAATTAAGCTTTTTATTAGTTTTGTGAAAAGTCAATCAATAGTTTGTTCGTTTAAAATTTTTTGACACAAGATTTTCACTTAAAATTCACTTTTTCAACCTAGGAGTAAAGCTGATAATAAGTTTACATGCAAACCGTTTAAATAGCATATGTACATACATATATATTTTATTGCATGCTCGCGCATTTTGAAGACGAGCAGCTGATAAAACTGACAGCAGCCCTTCAGCTGAAGAGTGCTGCCACCGCTTATCCACGCGCCTCAACGCTTCCGGTGGCCTGTGCCAGTAATAAAAGCGCACATGTCAATATGTATGTAGTACATATAAATAGTAGCGCATACAATCATATATGTATGTATGTACATATACATATAGACAGCGAGAGATACTCTCATTCATTGAATAGTTAAGCGCATTGTCAGCTGCTATCGTCGATTGCAATTGCATATCCTGGCCCGCCCTCCACTCGGCTTTCACGCGCACACAAATACACACAATTCGAGATCACGCCGTTTGCATGTTGGGGCAACAATAACTACGCGTTCTTCAATGCTAGTTGAAATACGTGAAATTTGGAAGGTCATAAGAAAATCGGACAGGAAAAAAATTGAACACAGTGATTTTCTTCGTCTGAAATAGATAGATTAGAAATATTTTATTAAAGCAATATTTTCAAGGGCCTCAAATCATCAATAGTAATTAAGTCAAAGAGAGAGTGGTTAAGCTGGTTATATTCGACAATTTATTTAAAGAGAAAGTTCCTCAATAACTTTAGAATAAACAAAGAAAAAATGGAGTGACTAAAATTTGAATATTTGACAAACAAAAGAGATGATTTATGATCTTTTTACCCTCTGTTACAACGAATCACACAGTCCCCGCACTCTGATAAATTCCAACATCCTTCTGGGTGTTATTGAGGTGATGTGAGCCATATTCGTAAATGTGGGTCCTAGGGTCTTTAACCTGTGCTTACAGACTGCCGTGCAGTCTAGCATCAGGTGCTTGGCAGTTTCCGGCTACATGTCGCAGAACCGGCAGATTGCGAAAGAGGCTATACCCATTTTAATTAGGTGATTCTTCATTTTACAGTGTCAGTGTAAAATTAACTAAATTTGTCTCTCGGAAAGTTGATAACAGTTTTAAACCTAGTGAGTTTGTAACGACTTATTAGCAACTTTGCCAGATGCATGCTTGCAATACTTCCCTGTCTATTGGCTCCTTATGGCGGAGTAGCTCCTTTAAGGTATGGCGACGAGCCGTAATATAGGGTTCCACCATGGAAGCAGTTACGGAGATATCAGCCAGTTCACTCGCCGCCACCTCTTTGTGACTTGGGATACATATGAGGTGCAACTGGTTGCGAGCTAATAGACTCTTCAGCCGGTCTACGCACTCTCGCATCAATGGCGATGTTTTTTCGTAAGATCAGATCGTCTTAAGTGCCGCTGGACTCTCGCTGAGTATGGCAATAATTTCACTACGATAGTTGGGTTGGAGATTTATCTCTACATACATACTTATAGCAAAGATTTTAGCTTAGGAAACGGACGGAAAACGTCTCATAGGCATCGAAAGTTTGGTACGTGGTCCTGCAACACCTGCACCAACACGTTGTGACGTTATCGAGCTGTCAGCGTACCACTTAATAGTGCTGTCAAGCGTGATAACTTCACTTCGTCCATTCGGCCTTACCTCATTTGGTAACTTTAAACTTCCTTCTGAAGCTAAACCTTTTGGTATTGCTGTCTCACGGTAGCAGAGCCACTAGCGTTTCATCATATAACCCATTCATTTGCTGGAACGAGACAACCTTCCTCCTGCCATAATCTTTTGCTGTCATGCAAGACATCCGATGTGAAGATGCAGGCAAGTTTTGCGGTTTCGATCGTTGAAGTCCTACCGAAACCCGCTTACGAAGTCCATAAGGCCACTCCATATGTTACAATCAATCTCACCATCAAGGTGTACATCCATCTGATAGTCACTGGCTTGTAGCTCCAGGATTTACCCAGCTAGCTTTGACTATGATCAGATCCACATGCTGCTTCCACCGAAAAGTGGAATAGAAATTGAGACCCCGATATTTGGGCTAACTAGCCATTTCTAGCATCTCCTGTCATCAAACAAACAGTCGTCGCACTCGCGATTGGGCACCCATGTTACTATTGACAGTCATAACATCGAAGTTGTAGATAATTTCGTCTATTTAGGAACCAGCATCAACACCAACAACAACGTCAACCTCGAAATCCAACGCAGGATGTATCTTGCCAACAAGTGCTATTTCGGACTAAGTAGGCAATTGAGAAGTAAAGTCTTCTCTCGACGAATAAAAACCAAACTCTATAAGTCGCTCATAATTCCCGTCCTGCTATATGGCGCAGAGGCTTGGACGATGATAATAACTGATGATTCGACGTTGCGAGTTTTCGAGAGAAAAGTTCTGCGAAAGATTTATGGTCCTTTGGACAATGGCAACGGTGAATACCGTAGTCGATAGAACGATGAGCTGTTTGCCTTAATATTGACACGCATTAAGAGACAGCGGCTACGCTGGCTTAATCATGTCGTCCGAATGGATGAAAGCACTCCCACTCTGAAGGTATTCGACATATGTAGTACCCGCCGGGAGAAGCAGAAGAAGAGGAAGACCTCCACTTCGTCGGAAAACCACGTAAAGAAGACCTGGCTAAACTTGCAATCATATTCTCTCGAGTATAGCTTCGCCTACACAAACTTTTCAGCCTGCATGGTGAACCAACCAAACTGCACATAATTTAAATCGGTTATTTATGCTTCGTTTCTCATGTACTTCGGACCACTGTGCTCAAGTATGCTGGCACAAGGCACTAATATACATACATACATGTAATGCCATACTATCACCTCCAACCTCTTGCAAGTAGTGATCCTGAGAATTATACAAGTAAACTTTGATTTCTATTTGAAACGGTGAATAAAGTCATTTTGCCGAACAATTCGTCGTTCTAGTATTTCTATTGTTTGGCGCGTTTGTAGAGCCTAAATGCGTCTGCGTGTCTGTGAAAAAGACGACTTCCGCTCTCCACAACACAATGCACATCCTCGATTCGCGATCGTTTCGCATTATAATTATGATTTCGTCTGCTTGCCACGCCATTTGGGCTGCTTACTTGCGCTAGTTGATGTACGCGCTTACAGTTTAATGCTTATATACATATGTATGTATGTATGTGTGTGCGTGTTTGCATTCAATTCTTTGTATGGATGCTTTTTCATTATTTGAATGACTTTTGAGTTGACTTGATTTCAGCTTCACATCTGATTACCGACACAATACTTCATGGCAGCAGTGGATTACCTTCTTTGCATTTCATGCATATCATATGCGTATGTGTGTGCGTGTATGTGCTCACAAGTGTGCGTAAGTACGATTGGCGGGAATTTTTACAAATATCTACGCGCTCATACATATTTACTCGGTAAGCGCGCGGTCCACTTGGCCCTGACGCGACGGGTCGCCGACGTAGAAGTCAACAATTTACAAGATACTTTGGCAAGCACACAAGGCATAAGCATAATAGCAATGAAAAGCAAGTTGTGTTTGTATACGAGTGTATGTGCGTGTGTGTGCTTATTACGGCATGGCCGACTGTTGATTGCGATATACTATACGTACTTGCAACTGGATCGTCGAACGGATCACCACTCGACACTGACGGAATGTTGACAAGATCGAGTGACTATTTACATACACACACACACACTCACATGCATACAGCAGTACATAATGTCTCATATGGTTGTATGTTTGTAGACTTGTGCTTGCACGCGGTGGTGGCGACGCGCTTACTGTGGGGCGAACAATGGCAAATCGCTTGCTGGCTGTCCTGTAATTACGGTTATGCGATAAAAGCGTGTGAGTATTTGTGTATTTTTAAAAATAAAATCAGAGGAAAAATCGAGGCTCATAAGTGCGCGTCTTGTAGCGGAATCTACATATTGTGTGTATGTATGTACATATAAATATACGCATGGCCGTGTATATGTAAGCACGTCCGCGTTATAAATACAAGTATGTTGCTATGTACTTGGCAGCGTCTTGATTTTGAAAAGTTTTTTTCTGATTCGCGCCACAACGTCGCAGTGGCTTCCCGCCGAGTTAATTACGGACACATACACACAGTCATATACAATATGTACAATACATGCGTTTAGATGAAACATGCCTTCACTTGGCAATCAAATTCACATAGTCCAATAAATAGTTTAGCTTTTTTTGCATCGATTGCCCTGCAGCACATTTTCCTGTCTTCCTTTCAAACGCGCTTTTGTTTTTGTTGTTCTTATTTTTATACTCTCGCAACAAAGTTGCTAAAGAGAGTATTATAGTTTTGTTCACATAACGGTTGTTTGTAAGTCCTAAAACTAAAAGAGTCAGATATAGGGTTATATATACCAAAGTGATCAGGGTAACGAGTAGAGTTGAAATCCGGATGTCTGTCTGTCCGTCCGTCCGTCTGTCCGTCCGTCCGTCCGTCCGTCTGTCCGTCCGTCCGTCCGTCCGTGCAAGCTGTAACTTGAGTAAAAATTGAGATATCATGATGAAACTTGGTACACGTATTTCTTAGCTCCATAAGAAGGTCAAGTTCGAAGATGGGCAAAATCGGCCACTGCCACGCCCACAAATGACGGAAACCGAAAACCTATAAAGTGTCATAACTAAGTCATAAATGAAGATATTAAAGTGAAATTTGGAATTCGCATTAGGTAGGAGCATATTTGGAAGTAATTTTTTTTGGAAAAATGAGCGTGGCCCCGCCCCCTACTAAGTTTTTTGTACATATCTCGGAAACTACTATGGCTATGTCAACCAAACTCTATAGAGTCGTTTCCTTCAGGCATTTCCATATACTTTTCAAAAATGGAAGAAATCGGATAATAACCACGCCCACCTCCCATACAAAGGTTATGTTGAAAATCACTAAAAGTGCGTTAACCGACTAACCAAAAACGTCAGAAACACAAATTTTACGGAAGAAATGGCAGAAGGAAGTTTCACCCATTCTTTTTTTAAAAATTAAAAATGGGCGTGGCGTCGCCCACTTATGACCAAAAACCATAACTCAGGAACTACTCGACCGATTTCAATGAAATTCGGTATATAATATTTTTTTTAACACCCTGATGACATATACTAAATATGGGCGAAATCGGTTCTCAACCACGCCTTCTTCCCATATAACGCTATTTGAATTCCATCTGATGCCTTCTCTGTATAATATATACATTAGGAAACCAATGATGATAGCGGAATAAAACTTTACACAAATACGTTATTTGAGCTGAGGTATCCCTTGTGAAAAATTATCGTGATCGGACTATAGCTTTTCAAGTCCCTGATATCGAACACGAAGAACACAGTGCCTAACCTAACCTAACCTAATTTTTCACCAAAATATCGGCAAATCTCTCAGAATTTAATTCTAATTAATTTTACAGCAAAATAAAAAAATATGTAAATGACGGATAATGAAATCTCGATTATCACTTTATCATGCGAGAGTATAAAATGTTCGGTGACACCCGAACTTAGCCCTTCCTTACTTGTTGTTATTGCCTTTGTTTGCGTTAGTCAACCGAACTTTGACAGTTGCTGTTTAACGTTTGCGCGGCAAATATCCTTGCTGTCGTCCCGCGGCGCCTCAGCTGAAATCTAGTCCAATTGCTCGGCTCGCTTAAATTCCTCCAGTGACATTCCGTAGCACTTGAGTCCGCGCGCACCACACTGTGCATTTTTGTTGGGAGACACCATTTCATAGAATGAAAGGCATAGTTCTTTTGTATAAAAAAAATAATGGTCTGAAAATTGCAAAAAGTTCACATGAGCTATTGAATCAATATGTACTATTGTCAATGTAAGCGTATAACTGTTTATTGTTGCGATTTTGCAATATTATAGGTAAGCGTTTGGTATCCACTGAAACCCATAATTATTCTGAGAGCGAAAGTGAATTTTGGATCTGTCGCAATAATTATGTGCCGGCGCGGTTTTGGACTTTTTTGGGAAACTTCTAAAATTGTTCAACGCTAATATTAAAGCTGAAATTACATAAAAAATTTTCACACATTGATAATTGCTTACTGGTGTTACTTGATACTTGCATTTGAGGTTATTGAATTGGTCTCTCGAAAAGCGCTCTAGTAGGTTCTTCTTCTTTATTGGAGTAGGCACCAGTTTACAACAGCGCGCCGGTCGTTCTTCCTTTCACTGTTTGGGCCAATGGAGATTCCAAGTGAGTTCAGGTCCTTCTCCATCTGGTATATCCTACGGAGCCTCATCTCGTATTCTCAGAGCTGGAATGTTTTCATCCATTCGGTCGGACCTAGCACAGCCGCTGTCACTTAATTCGCTGAACTATGTCAATGTCATCATATATCTCGAACAGTTCATCATTTCATGGTATTCGTCGCTGCCAATGCACAAAGGACTATACATCTTCCGCAGATTTTTCTCTAGAAAACTCGTAACTCCGACTCATCAGATGTTGTCATCGTCCATGCCTCTGCAGGATATAGCAGGACGGGGATGATGAGTAACTTATAAGGTCTTTATTCGTCGAAAGAGGACTTTACTTCTCAATTGCCTACTCAGTCTAAAGTAGCCCCTGTCGGCAAGGGCTATTCTGCTTTGGACTTCTATTGTGGCATTGTTGTTGGTGTTAATACTGATTCCAAGATAGACGAAATTATCAACAACATCGAAGTTATGACTGCCAACTGGAACCAAGTCGCGAGTGCAACAACTGTTTGTTTGATGACAGAAGATAAATATTTCGTCATGCCCTCGTTCGCTACAGACTCATTTGCTTCGCTCCCTTATCAAGTCTGGAGAAAGCAGAACTAAAGGTACTCTAGTAGTTTACTGATTACAAAAGCGAAACAGATGACGCTACATTTGCAGCAGAACGGACTTCGGACTATAACAGGATGTCTCTTGATATTTCCCGTCGAACTTCTTCATAGCTGTTAAGGAGCATAATACACTTCTCTACAGTTAGTTTCCGCTCGGGTATCTTTGCAGAAACCAACTATGCTGTCACCTGCTAGAAGCAGAGACTTCACCTGTGAACATCAGTAGAATTGCCAACCGCTAAAATGTCGACGAGCTGGATCAACATACTGATCAAATTTCAGTGTAATCACAGAGAATCTGTTAACACGTTCATTGACTCCCTCTCAGTGAATGACGTACTTGGAGATCCAATACCATCCGCAGCAAAACAAGTGCTCAAGTTGTGCCCGCCCCTCTCCTTATGGCCGTTAATTGATTTCGTTGAAGGTTAACATGTTTCTTTCTCTCAAGCAAGGTCTAGATAATCAATAACTTCCCCGAATGTAATTTTTTTTGGTTAAATGAAGCTTAAAATCGCATCTTTCCAAAACTATACACTGGAGATATACGACTACAATGACATCTATTGGCAAAATAAAAATTACTTTTTCGTCTACCCAATATTTACCCAAAAAGTTTTACGTTAAGCCCAGAATAAAATTTGTTCTTTATACCCTGATCAGGATATATTAAGTTTGCGACATTGTTTGTAACACCCAAAGGAAACACAGGAGACCCTAAAAATATATATAAAACTGATCAGTGTGACGATTTGAATCGATTAAGCCACGCTCATTGGCCTGTCCGTGCGCTCGTTTTTCTGTATATATCTTAGGGTATAGTACCTCAGTTTTTGAGATATCGGACTGAAATTTTGCACACACGTAGATACTTTTCTCCCCGAGAAGCTGCTTATTTGTCGGAACCGCAATGTTGGCACGCTTTTGAGTGGAACGCTTTTAAGTTTAGGGAGATATCTTCACGTTATTTGGCTTATTATCCGAAGCAACACTACAATGTCTGTAAAATGTTTTTTAATCGGACGACTATTGCATATAGCTGCCATACCAACTGAGGGATAAAACTCAAGATCTTGTAAGAGAACTCTTTTATTTGTCATATATTCTCTTGAAATTTGGCATAGAATATAACCAGAGGAATTGCTGCAATCCAAAAGACAAATTGGTTCGATCGGAATACTATAACATATAGCTGCCATACAAACTGAACGATCAAGATCAAGTTCTTGTTTGGGAACTTTTTGATTTGTGAGGTGAAATACACACCTTATACCTTAGTTGCCACCGAAATTAACTTTTTTCTTATTTTTATATCGATTCCCTTAATTTCGTCTAATAAAATCCCCACTCACCATAACGTTCTTCAACTAATTGCTCCAGCCAACAACATCACTGCACTTGTTATAGCCTTCTACTTCTACTTCTACTTCACTATTCTACATATACATACATTTGTACATTTATGCTAATGAGTAGGTATGTGTGCCAGCCTTCCATATTCCAGTGAATATATAAATTCACGGTAATCTTAATTGTATGCAAATCGCCCCGAAATTGTCATAATAGGTGTCAAATTTGTGCTAGCACACCGCAGCACCCAAAACAATTCAACAGCTTTGCTTTTTTGCCTTTCGGTGGTGTAAGAACTCGCGCCTACAGATAGCTCATAAATTTCGTGTAAACTTACGCGAGGACACAAAACCATTTTCCATATTAACAAACACACCGCATAATTCACGCGCTCGTGAACGCGGAGCGGTGAGCCAGCAGCGGAGGACACACACACACAAAGTAAGATTGAATCAATGTTGGTATGATGGCATTAAAAGATGAGCCGCATAGGGAAATTAGTCGGTATGTATGCCTTCATAACGGTAACGGCCTGTCAAACAAATTAGCGCGACACGAGAGGTTAACATTCATTGTTGTCTTTCTTATTTGCTTGCCGAATTTGCCCGACACATGTGAGTGACTGTGTGCAGCGGCGCACTTTCCACATAGCGGTGGCACCACGAGTGACGCTGCTACAACGGTTGTGTCATCAAACCCATTTTTCGTGCAGGAGCAGTTGTTTTACGTTCTTTTTTTTTGTGCTTTTGGTTATGTAACTAAAGGATCTAGTTGTTTACAGAAGGCACCGTAGCGAAGTTAGGGGATGAACACACGCTGGCGCATCCTGTTTGTCTATGCAAAGCATACAATTAGGGGTAAATGTGTGAGTGAAGGGCGCTAATAGCGTTAAATTAAGATGAGAGCGACAACGTGCTGCCAGACAATAAGGCAGATAGTCTATTTGCATTTGACATGGATATGGATACGGTGCATGCAACACACTCGCGCACACCAACAACACACAATGAATGCGTTCAGTCACAGGCAATTGAGCGATTGAGTTGTGTAAGCGAACGGGTTAATCCTTTTCGTAGCCAAGCAGGCGTGCAAAGTCAAAAACTATCGAAATTGGATTTCGGCGAAATCAAGCCTTCAAGAAGGGATCGATTTTGCATTATGCTCTCGCTTTTGTGCTCAGATTTATTTCGGTTTGCCATCTCCACCTTAGTGTGTATCACTAACAATGCGGCAAAACTAATAAATTTGATTTGATTTAAATTACTTCGTTTGCTTTCTATTTGAATATGTAATAATTTGCAGATGAGCGCTCTCGCTGACAACGCCCATAACTTAGCGCAAACGAAGGCTGCAACTTTGCTCTATTCACACTCGACGGTGCATACGTTCAGTACTGTTATCTTTTGAGTTTCAAATAGAACAAAAAGAGGTGAATTTAATGACATATTTATGAGCCTGATTTGCAATCGAACAAAAACTGCAAATATTCATATATTACAATTGTATGAGTTGTCAAAAAAGTTGTTAGATTTTCCTATTGATTTTTCCAGAAAGGAAAAAGTGGAAGTTTAAGATAGAATGTAACTACATATGTATATATATGAGCAATATATATGTACATATGACTGAAATTATTTTTTTCAGTTATATAGATATTTGTTGTCTTCTTCAAAATCGGTTTGTTTCAAGCAACTTATACTCAGTGACTATTACTTCAGTTTTCTAAACATTGACAGGTTTCGGCGGAAAAGTTATTTAGTGCCTGAAACAAAATTTGTTTGCGAGCAGGTTTTATTATTAATACTGAGAACAAATTTTCCTGTTTTTGGTCTTCATAACACGCACTTTATACGGTGTGATCCATTTCGAAGTTCCATACATATGTACGTCGACTCATCGGAATGTTGTTATCGTCCATGCCTCTGCGCCATATAACAAAATGAAATGATGAGTGACTTATAAAGTTTGGACTTTGTTAGTCGAGAGAGGACTTTAGCTGCACACACTTATAAAAGATTGGGCGTTCTCGATTCAGCTCTGCAGCTCGAATTATTGTCTTCAGCAGCAAATTGAAATTATCGCACGATAGGAAGTCGCCTTGTCTGAAACCTCATTTGATATCGAATGGCTTGGAGAGGTCCTTCCCAATCCTGACGGAGCTGTTGGTTTTGCTCACCGTCAGTTTACACAGTCGTATTAGTTTTGCGGGGATACGAAATTCAGACATAGCGGCATATAAAGGTAGTTCCTTTTCGCTCTATCGTCATCGATTGGGGAATCGGGTTCACCATCTCTATGTAGATGTTATGTTTTCACTGCCATTCAGCAGGTTGGAGAAGTGTTCCCTCCATAATTTTAGTATGCTTTGGGCATCAGTCACTAGATCACCTCTGTGGGTTCTACAAGAGTATGCTCCAGTCTTGAAACCTTATGTTAGTCGTCGCATCTTTTCGTAGAGCATTACCCTTCTCGTCCAGCTAATCAAATAAACTTTAGCTAGGCATTTGAAAAAACAACTGTGTTTTCACAATTGTGACTTTATTTATGTGTCATACACTTTTGGTTGTGCGATATCCGATTTATTGACAAATAAACGTCATTTGAGATTAATGTTGAGTTTTTTCTTTCACTCAAAAAATCGGCGGTTCAAACACGTCGGGAACTCCAAAAACTTTTCGGAGGTGCTGCTCCAAAGGAAACAACGTGCCCTGATTGATATTGTATAATATTTGTTTCGCCGCTTCAAATATGGCGATTTCGATATTAGTGACAGTCCGCGTGAAGAAAGGCCAAAAACCTTCGAAGATTGTGAGTTGGAGACGTTGCTTGATGATGATTTTTGTTAAAATACAAGAATAGCTTGCTTTGGCGTTGGGAGTAACCCGCCAAGCCATTTCAAAGCGACTACTTGTGCTTGCATGACAACGCTCGGCCTCACGTTGCCAAAGCCGTTAAAACCTACTTGAGGACACCTTAATGGGAAGTCCTACCCGACCCGCTACATTCTCCAGATATTGGACGATCCGATTATTATTTGCTGCTTTCGATGGTACATAGTCTGGCTAAGAAGTAGTTCTAATCACAAGACGACATCGAAAAATGGCTTGATTCTTGAATATCATCATAAGAAGAACAGTTTTACCGAAATGGTATTCGAGCTTTGCTCGAAAGAAGGAGAGAATTGTAAAGCGATGCATGATTATTCATTTCGAAAAATTCATTTGCAACAATTTCCTTACAATAAAGTTGATTTTTTTAATTATAAATCAGCGAGAACATATTTGCGCGCCTAATATACTAAACTTGCCACGAACTTTGAAACAACCAGAAGGAAACGTCGGCGACCCTATAAAATGAACCTATACCTAAATGATAAGCGTGAAACAAAACAAAATTGTTCGCTCGATTCTTCTGTTTCTTTCCTAGCAAGACAGTCGTGGGCGGACCAACTACTTCCCTTTAAAACTCCCGATTTGCTACTAATCACCTCCAGTTTTGCATGTTTATCTCTTTGAGGTCATCGATGACTGCATCTTACCATCTTTTCTTTGGTCTGTCCTTGGTTTGTTTCCGTATTCGCTAGGCGCTTATGAGGTGTTCAAGCTATCTAATAAGATATGTGTCATCTTAAAACATCATTGGACCACACATTTTTCTATATTTTGTATTTTCCTTTGGAAAGGTGTTATATGCTTCACGTCAATCGCCTTCATCGTCCAAGCTTCACAACCGCATGTCAAGATCGGACACAGGAGTACATGATAAGGAGGTAGATGTTTTCTTTCTCGAAAAGAGTTTAGTTAAGATCAAATGAGTTATTTCTTTTTTGGTTCGCTACGCATTTGGTTTTGTCAAAGATTTAGCATGAGAGGTAATCTCTTTGCTCAACTTCTGGGTTTACTTCAATAGGCTCAGACTGATTCAATGCTAAAATCGAGCTGTATTGGTAGAGAACTGTTTATTAAATGGCTGTAGCTGGCCTTTACAGACCCTTGCAGAGAAATATTTCACTGAACCCTGAGTATGAACCACGTCTCTAGATGGATTGAGACACTGTTAACTCAATATTATTTCTAAACTTGGAACTGACTTTTGCGATAACACAGACGCCTTGTTTCAGAGTGCCTGGTTACTCAAAATACTTCTGCGAAGTAGAAACGCCCTTACGTTCCTAAATTAGAATTTTCTTGGAAAAATGAAATCTAATCAAACTTGGCTCAGGCTTCACTTTATCAAAACCACATAAATATGAAATACAAAAAATAAGATAAAAAAGTTTATTTTCAACATTAAAGAACGGCAGCATTCAACCAAGACGAATGCTTCCAGATTTAGGCACAATTCAACCCAGCAGTTTGCAATCATGTCCATAGCCGATAAGTAAATCCGCTTATTAAGCGCCCAATATTGTTATTGTACGAAACCACAGAACACAACAAATTACAAACCGCACTGCACGTCTCTTTCCCGAACGGCGACCCCAACGATAGCCCAGCATACAACATAGGCCGACGAGTCGACAAACCGCCACACACGACAACTAAAAGAAGCTACACTTTGAACTCACAAGCACTGTGAGCCCTTTGGTTGTTTGCCAAGTGTGGTTGCCGATGGCGAGGCTAGTGTGCACGAGGGAGGGCAAGCAATAAGCAGCGACAGATACTCGCATTTTGCTCGTGCAAGTGGCTGTGTGCCCGAATTGTTGCGCCCTCAGGCCATACTTTGGCTAACCTTGCGCATTTCGCAGCCACCGACACCAACAGCAACAGCAACAGCAACAACTACAACGACACCGACCCCTATACATGCGCTCGCATACTCACCTGCCGTGCAGTGAAAAGTTTGCAATTATTTGCACCACACAGCAGCAGACGCTCGCTGCTGGCTCGTTGTCTGACCCCCAGCCTGCGTCGTGCTGCTGGCTTTCGCCTCTTACCACAACCCACAGCCCACAGCATGCCACGGTCTATAACGACGCCGTAAAATATATAGAATCTGCAATCGTATGCTCTCGGCTAATGTGCGAGTCGGTTTTGCGCAAGCTTCGGCTCGGCAAAGCGAAGGGAGGACGATGCTGTTAAGCACTTTGGCTTTGTGGCATGGTGTGTACTCATCACCCGCTGCAAGCGCTGTGGGTTCGGTCAACCACAACCGCAAACACATTTATGCTGCGCACAATAGCAACAGCAGCAACAACAACAAAAGCTTACCTTTCATCCACCCACCCGGTGCGCCCACCGTTGCTCTCACATGTTGCCAGCTGCTGTCGCATCTGTATTGGATGAAGAGCAAACGAGTATCTGTATCTCTATGCTGGTATCTGCCAGCGCTGCTGGGCTTGGCGTATGCCACAGAGCGAGATACCAGACATGCGCCAGGACGATTGCGAGCATGATGACAATCGAGACAAAATAGTCAGCCAACCGACCGACCAACCAGCCAAAGAAGCACCAACCAAACAACCACCCACATGCGATTGCCTTCGCATGTATCTACTTGCAACACGGCGCTACGTGTATATACAGACGCATATACACATGTAGTTGCTGCAGATACTGTGGCAAATGATAGTGCTGCTCTCAGCGTCGCGTGCTGCGTATGTGAGTGCGATGTGGCATGATGCGCCTCGCATGTCCTCGCTATGTGCTCTGTCTGTTTGTTTACGGATGCGCCATTGGATGTGGCAACAACGCAGTCCACTGCCAGGCAGGTAGTTGTTTGCCACAATGTTTATAGTTGTTGTTTTTGTGAAATGCTAGGATGCGCTGCTAGCGCGCTCACCTCAATCACTTGCCGCTCGTGGCGTTGCATTGGCTGTGAACCGGCGCATCCTTCGTTGCATCATTCGCGCTGCTTCTGTCTCTGCTGCTGTCGCTGAGCGCATCCACACAGCGCTACATACCCTCGCCGCCTCAAAAGCAGGCAGCAAAAACAAATAATACACACACACACACAAACACTCACAGCTAAATAATGAATGCGAGGACAATGTACACGCCCTATTATCCTGAATTCGGTGTCTGTTGCTCCTCCCAATTTGCCGGGTTCATTTTATTTCACATCGCTGCGTGTGTGAGTGTGTCTGCTGCGTAGGTATGCGTGCCCGCTTGTCTGCCGGCGCTTGACGCTTTTGCGCTGCTCGATGTCTGTGCGCGTGTATTTATTTGGTTGCGGCTCATCCACGAGCGTCTTTGTAAACTTTTCTGGTTGGAATTTTTTTTCACATTTTTTTTTGTGCCAATATGTATTAGTATGGATGGTATGTGTGTACCGTTTTGTTCGAAGTTTATTGTTGATGTTTTTATTTTCACTTTTCTTCGTAGCCAACTGCGAGCCATATGAAGCGCTCTCACCGCGCCTGAGGTGGTTCCGCCATCCAAATGCCTCACATATGCTCATAGTTGTACTTCAGCGCACACATTTCGCCCTATAAATGAGCGTAACACTCACACATTAATATGTATGTATGTATATCATAACTGTAAGTGTATGTATGCCTTTGTGCTTCCACCGTACCCATAAGAGCAAATAATGCATCCATGTTTTATGTAATTATTTATTTCGGTTACATTAAATACATACAATAAATAAGCAGTAAGAACGCACTGAATTCGCGCGTAACCAAATATTTTATATCCTGGCGTGATGAATGAAATTTTTGTATTTTTAGATAATTTTAGATATTTTTTAGTTAAAAGTAGTCAGCTTGAAGGGACACCTCTTTCACCTTAGTCGGGTTCAAAGCCACCTAAAACCTCTGTTGTGCTGTGGATCCGGCACCGGGCCGCAGTGCGTTTCCACACTGAACTGAATTTTCAATTCTACCTGCCTCTAGGTTTATCCACAGTCACTAGGAGTCTCCCTAAAGATCCAAACCCAATGAGCAGATTAGAGTGAACCCCAAGGAATAACTGCTCCCCGTGGTATCAGGTTTGAGTCTCCAGTCAGATCTGGTAGCTTTTGCTACTATCAGTAGAGCACCCATTAAACTCAAGGACTTGTGACATTTGTCGCTTGAACTTCAAATGTCTTTTCATTTGAAGGAATCTCGTTCAAAGTTTAAGCTGATTATTATAGCACCATTTCCGACAATACTATGCTGAAATTTCGAGACAAGCCAAATAACGGACATAGTGTATATTGGATTTTAGTCGTCTCTTACTATATGCATACCCTACCATAGTCGAATCCTATACCCTGCTCGCTAGGGAACCCGGTAGGAAACGTCGGTTACCCTACAATATAAATACTAAGATTGATCAACATGACGAGCTGAGTCCACTTAGACAGGTTCGTCTGTCTGTATACACGCGAACTACTCCCTCAGTTTTTGATATATTGATCTGAAATTAGGCCCTTTTTCCTCAAGAAGCTTATCATTTGTCGGAACCGCTGATATCGGGCCAATATAATATATGGATGGCATACAAACTGAATGATTCAGATCGAAAGCTGAATCTTTTCAGAACAAGCATATTTTTTTCAAAGTTACGGCTTGGAGGAAGATTGGTGGAGCTATATATTGTCAGGAATTCTGGTTAAGCACTGTTTAACCTCGTTATCAATGGAAACGAGTAACTTTGTGATAAGACTAGTATGGGTACCAGTCCTTAGGTACCCTAGCTCTGTTATCAGTAGAATGGGAACAGGTCGGTGATCCTCTTTTATAATATGTTTTACTACAGGATAGCTGGGTTTCGCGATAAATTGGCCAGCGCTGGGATACCATTGGTATATGCGCTATCGCAAGATCCTTTGGATCATAAGAGATCCAGTGAGCTCTTTGCCATTAGTAAAGCTAGTCTCTCCCTAGTTGTGGGATTCCTATGCTGTAAGGTTGAATATCTTACCGGACGCTAACTGCAGAAGCTGTATGGAACAAAACGAGATGGAAACATCTATACACTTTCTGCTTGATTATTCCACGGTTGGGGTGTCAGAAGTGTCGGTCTATATGACTTAACTGATGCATATAGAAATTAAAGACTTGGGTAAATTTGTAGTGGTCACAACGCGCTTTTCTTACTTATAAGATAGAACTCCAGAGCTTCCTTTTTAAGGCTTCACAAAGAACTGCATATAACTAGTAGTCCAATTGCGATCTCTGTATGCCCAACTAACTGAGCCTTACTTAGTTATAACTTTAATTAGTGATATTTAATATTTTTAAAACCATCATTTGTCGAAAGTTTTATTTCACGAACATTGGCTGGAATGTATTTCACATTTCACTTTAATTCTAGACGAGCATATTAAAATTCTTTCCACATTCTACTGGGATGTTTGAAGAACATTATTTTTGAGAGTGCAAGTCTTTCAATTCAAGTTTTAATATTATACTACTCATACTTTATTTGCTTCCAATAAATTTAATTTAATGCACAATTTTCAAATAAGCAGCAAATTGTTATTCAATAAATGTAAGAATTTCGACTTTCTAACTTAAAATTATATTTCTAGTCTTCAAAAAAGCCTAAATTTTAGCATCGATGGAATTACCGGATTAAATATGAAAGGAGAAAAATTTAAAAGACAATTGTGCTAATTTCATTTAGATATTTCGTTCTTTGCTCGTCTTTGTTACTGAATAACGACTGTTATATTTGAGTTGCCATGCAGCCATTTTGTTTTTCACCGAAGTACCTCCCATTGCTTGAATGTCTTTATCTAATGCCTTAATATTTATACTCGCCTTTTGTCTGTTTGTTTGTGCTCATATAGAATGGTATAGAATGGATGCTTTCACATCCTCTGCTGCTTGCTCTCGAGTTGTATACATCTCATGCTGTGCAGATTTGTGCTATTTACTCACGTTGGCATTGAGGGTACAGATGATACATATATAGGGTGATCCATTTTGAAGTCCCTACTTTTTTTTAAAGAAAAACACAGGTATTTCCAATTTAATTGGGTATGTTTATTATCACCCAAGAAACATTCTTTGACATTTATGTTTTAAAGATTATTTTTTTGAAATGTTGGACGCGGATACGTCTCTAACGGTCCATCCATGATATTTTTATCCAAGGTCTGCATCGAAGTGTGATTGTCCGCATAGACTATAAGCTTTACATATCCCTACAGGAAAAAGTCTAACGGTGAGATATCACACGATCTTGGTGGCCAATCGACCGGCCCAAAACGTGAAATCACCGAAATAATCTCTCAATAAATTCATAGATCGATGCGATGTTTGGGAAGTCTTGTTAAAACCAAATGCCGCAGAAATTACGAGCTTCAATTTGAGGAAACAAATAGTTGATTATTATGACGCGATAACAGTCACTATTCTTCAATATGGACCGATGATTCCACCGACCTACAAACCACGCCAAATCGTTGTTTTTTCTAGATGAAATGGCAGCTCTACATGTTGCTTTTTGTCCTAAATGCGGCAATATTGCTTATTTACAAACCCATTGAACTGGGACTCAACGCTGAACAAAATTTGGCTCCAAAACGTCAGATCTTCTTGGAATTTTCCAAGAGCCCATAGAGCGAAGCGATGTCGCTATGAACGGTTGAGCGGCTTCAGTTCTTGCATAAGCTGTATTTTGTACGCATTCAATTTAAGATCTCAACGTAAAATACGTCAAGTCGTTTCATACGTCAGTCCGAGTTGCCCGAGTTGCTGCGAACAGCGCCGAATCGACTCTCCACTGTCTTCGTGAATGCTCTTAGCTGCGGCTGCTATATTTTCTTCACTGCGTTCTCGACGTGGTCTATTCGGTCGAATATTATCCAATAATGAATGCTGCTGATGGGTGATAGTACCCTCAGTATTCAGTACCGTAAATTGAGAGAAGCGAGCGAAACACATTCTTTACAGATCGTGAATTTTTGTAATAAAATTGAACGATTTATAAACGTTGTTCAGGCGTAAGTCTTTCTATGATAAAATACCAAAAATACTGAAAATACTGACGCGGCTCAGGCGTGATCCATCCATACAAAAGATCCCTTACAAGAACTTGATTTTGGGCGACCAGTACATAGTGCTATTGTGGCTCAATCTGAACAATTTTTTCGGAGATGCAGCCGTCAGGATCTTAGCCCCTTATCACTAAGGGATGCCAAATCTGATCAACTTCTCACTAATATGACAAAATTAGAATAAGTGAAAGCAGAGTTGAATATTTTCTTAATTGAAATTTGTCTCGTCGTAACGTTGACTTTTTCAATTTATTCTCTGACTCCCAATCCACGTGCTGGGTGATTAGCATTTTTTTTTTTAAGATTTTTGCTGTTGAAAACAATTAATATACACTATAAGTGAGTTATTCCATGTTCAATTGATAAAAAACGCCATTTTTGTATTCTTTGAAAGACGGAAGTGGACACTGCATTGTTTTTGAAGTTATTAAAGATGTCGGTCAAGAGGCGACCTTAGGATCATCTCATGTTATCAGCTATTGGGAAAGTAGAGTAAAAAAAGATTAAGTTAGATTAGGCTAGGTTAGGTCGATCCTAACAGAAATTTCTCTTGCACAGCTTAGAACGCCGGTTCTATATAAGTAGTAGATCATAAAAACTTTATGAATAAACAAAGCGCTTTGAGTCTACCAAAAATTTGTTGAGACGGCTAAAGTCAATTTCGGCTAGTGCTCCTGGTTTGACAAAGGTAAGACAGGCGAGATGCTCCAGTTTTAGTCTTTCAGAGTTCTGACAATGAAGGAGGAAGGGTCTGAAAATTTCCACCTTTCTCCATATAACTTTAACAACTAGCGTCTGACATAATTTCTAGCCCTACCGCATGAATGTCCAGTAAAAACCTCTACGATTACGGGAAGAGGAACTTTGCTAATGGCAAGTGGTTACTAATAAGATCAACAATATGCTTTGAAATTCTTTTAAAGAGACCATTGCATTGTCCATCAAACTCAAAGTAATTTTCTTCTAAACTGAAATATTAAATTAGTTTTTGAACTAATTTTTGAACTATGAAATTGTCTTTTCATGGAAAGTTATTTACTGATAATCTTCTAGTATTTAAGTCTAGAGACATATGTATGTATGTACAAAAATCCATTTCAAATTGGCTTCTACCTTTTTTAGCTATAAAATTTGTGGGCGGTATTTTTTTCTTGGGCTTGAGGGCAAATTAATATTATATGGCTTTTGTAAACATTGTCAACAAGCTGAAAAGTTAAATTGACTTGCTTAACAACACAATGAGACTCTTCAAAATCAAATCTCATTCATTGCCAACCGCATGCTCGTTTTAATGCGCGGCCAACTCGTCTCCGCGCCACAAATCCAATCAGAAACGGATGAACAACGGCAACGAGCATGGGGAAAACCATATTCGAATTGAATATGCTGCTGGAAAGCCTTACGTAATATGCATTTATAAATATGCATATGTGCATTTGTATGTGTAGATAAGTACTCGTATATGTCAGCAGATAAAATTATTTGTGTAAGCAGATTTCAGAATATACTATTTGATAGCAGTACGTGCATATATGTATGTACATATGTATATTACACACTCGCATATCGAAACTTATGTATTATACAAGTATATTCATACTAAATAGATATGTATATGTACATACTTATTTACAAATATGTTTATGTATACATATGTACATTATGCCCACCTGCAAGCGAAAGCTGTCTATAACGAGCAATGAGAGAGCGCGCTCATCCTTGAGCGTATCATCCCAGGCAACCATATCCGTATCCGCAACTCCAACTCTACAGTCTTGCACCGCACACACACACTCACACGCACATGTGCTGCCACAATTGCCGCAATCGGCTGGCCGTAGTATTGCAATTGCATGAGTTCTAGTTTTCGTATTGGAATTCGTATCCTGCGCACCGAGCGCTGCCCATTCATCCTCGGCGCGGCAAACCGAAGCCGTTGACGGCGACGTCGTAGCTACTATCTCGCCGTCGCCGTTGCCGTTGCGGCATATTTGCCAAGTTGGCATTCATTCGCAAACGTTCACTCGCCGCAGGCACGACGATTTCCCAATTCGAACGGTTGTTGTGGCGTTCCGTGCCGTGCGCTTTGTTGCTGTCGTCGTCGTCGCCGTAGCGAACAGCCAGCGTGCGTGTGTGTGCGCTGTCGCCGTTGTCAGCGTCGCGCCGCTACACGCGCCTTGTTTTTGTTGTTGTCGTACGTTGTGTTGCCATCATTTTCGTGGTTATTGTGGATGCAACATTTCGTTATTGTTGTTGTCGCGTATTTATTTTTGATTTGATAATTGTAAATATGTTGCGATAGTTGTTGCTACAGCTGTGCGCTGTCTTTTGACTCGTGTGTGTGTGTGTGTGTGTGTCTGCATGGCTGTGTGTTTGCGTTCATCCCCTGCTGTTTGCGGATACGAGATGCAGATAGTCATCGCAACGAGACACGCTGATGCTACCACCAACCATTGACGAGCAACAACGCCGCTTTGCACAAACACACACAGACATATTCTATAAATAAACAACAACAAAAAGACACAGAGCACACATATGCCACCCTTCTTCAATCCCTACAGGCAGCTCGATCACTCATACACATACAAGCGTAGAGCCATACAGACACGTACACTTAGTAAATATTTAGTCATCAGCCACAACATCCTCATAGCACATCCCGGTTCATCCCCGTTAAGCCACTGCACCGCTAACTGTAACTGCGCTAGCGACGCGCATTGAAGCAACGCCGACCGAACGAACACATCCCAGCTCGAACATCCGTTTGTAGCATCCCAAACCAATTCAAATATTAAAACGTTCATTCGCCTTGGGTGTTGATGTGTCTGCGTGGTCGTGGACGTGTTCGTATCCGTTTGCAGCATTTCGTTTTGCTTTGGTTTGATTTAGTCTTGCGGAGACAACCGGCAGACAGACAACTCACACAGACCACTCAGCGCTCGCAGGCTCTGCGATTTTCACTGCTCATACGCGCATTCGTCTTTGACAAGCGGTACGCACGATTGACTAACTAACTTCGGGGTTCGCAGTTAGTACGAGTTAGTGCTCGAGCGTTTTTGACATATTTGTGAACTCTTGAAGAAGTCGTGCTTGACGCGTACGCACTCGGTGCTAGTGTAACTGTGAAAAGTTGAAATTAAAAAAAAAAACTGAAAAATTATTGTTTTCAAGGACGTCATGATATTTTAAATATTTTTGTGGAATTTATAGCAAAAAATCTGTTTAATTTCGTGCCATTTCGTTGAAAAGCAGCTTGCGGTTTTAAATTAATCAATTACTGACTGGATAATTACAAGTGCGTCTGTGACTTCCTCACAGCTGTTGTGCCAAGTGGTCGCCTGAAAGTGCTGGCGTACCAAGAATTTCGATTAAAAAAAGCAAATATTAAATTATATTTAATTTAGAAAAATATGTGAAAATGAAATTAAATACTTGGAAGTAATGGATAGTAATGGAAAGTGTGGTGTGTGCACAGTGAGATTAACAAATAAGCATAAGAAGTGGAATTTCTAAAAAGACAGCCGAACAAACGGCAAAGTACTGCTGAAATGATATTAAAGTAGTCAAATTATAATTACCAATACATATGCAATTACATACTACATATGAATTACAAAAACTGAAGCATGCTTAAATCGTGTTTTTATATGCGACTAATTTAAAAAAATAATTTTTGAAGAATTTAATTAATTATAAAATTAAAAAATTAATTAATAATTAGTGCTAATTAATTACATAATTATAATTTAAAAATTAAAAAAAAAAAATAAAAAGAAAAATTAAATGAAAAATAATAATTTTCAAAACATTTAAGCAATTAACGCTAAAAAAGTTCCCCAATACATGCTGGTACCTCTTAAGGTTAACTAAAAATATAAATATGTATTGTAAACACAAATTACTTATAATTGAATTATAATTATAATTTAGGCAACAATAAAATTGAGCACGGCATAAATTTATTAAATTCGCCTAGAAGTTATCAGTGCTCAACTCAAGTTGCAGTCGCCGTCGGCACATGCAGTGTCCTCACATGAATGCTTAAACTAAATAAAAAGTAACAAATACTTAATTTAACTACAGAAGTTATAAAAACCAAACATTTGGGATTTCAACGCGCGGCTTGAATATGATTTTCGATCGCTATGCTGTATCAGGTACGGTTACAACAAAAAACACTATTTTTTCTCAGCATTAAAAGTAATTGATTACTAACTAATGGTTGTAATGTGTGGGTAATGCGGCGAGCATAACTGAATTTAGTTAAATTTTATAATTTTTTTTTTTATTTTTTTACAATTAATGGTAATGGTATTTTTATTTTTTTTTACAATTAATGAGGATGAAATTTGCACTCAGCCTTTAAAACAGTGCACTTTTCTCTCTGTATATATCCGAACTAGTCAATTAGTGTTTGAGATATATATCGCCGAAACTTTACACACGATCTTTTTTCCAAAGAAGAAGTTGTGTCGAAACTGTCGATACGGGATCACTATACCATATATCTACCATACAAACTGAACAGTGGAAGTCAAGTTAAATAGGAAAACTTTTTCATAACATGAAATATCTCCAAAAAATTTGGTATATGTTAATGCCGATGATCACGATCGATTTATTCATATCGGATGCTTGTAGCATATAGCTGCCATACAAACTTAATTTATTGTATGGAAAGTCTTTTTAGCCCAATATTCAAAGAAATTTTCAGGATTGGATCACTGTACGTTAAGCGCTCGTATAATGCCTACGCACTAAAGTCTTAACTCTAGCTGCTTTAGCTTGTACTTGGATCCCCGTGAGGCATTACTTCGTAGATCCAAGCTTGGCAAGAATGCCTCTTCACAAACTCCCTGCGGGATTAATCAACTCGTCGTAAGCTTCTTCGCTGCCGTTCTCATATCCTGAGTTCTTGGATCGCTATTGTGACCCACTCATTCATTTTTGCCCATACCAGCTTTGTTTGCAGCATGTGACTTATAATGTTGTCGGGCAACGTCATACTTTGGTTTATTATTCGTTCGATGGTTTATATACATATCTCGATCCGGAGAAAAAGGTATGCTCGGGGTTTTCATCGGCGCTGCTGCAGAATGTACACTTTGTGTCGTTATCGTAACCTATAGACTTTTGATAGGCTCTAATTAGCTCTTAGGCTTTAAAACCGGCGACATAAGACCAGATATTCCACTGTGCGCTTCATGTGAGACCGTTCTAAATGCACAGGCCACTCTAATGGCGTATAACCTGGACACTGTCTTTGCGTTGTTGTCATTTGTTTTTTGGCGCTATCATATAGGAGCCGCGTAAATAATGTTGACTGCCTGACTTTAGCTAGTAAGGATTTCTTACTTTGGCTAAGGCCACCAGTGTTAGCCATTATTCTTGACAGGGCCGTTATCACTGTAGCTGCCTTGCCACAGGCTTTTCAACATACTTATGGTTTGAAATTCAATCTTGTATCGATCATAACGCCAAGGTATCTGAGAGAGTTACGCGTTGCAACGTTGTATATATACTTTTTTATTTATGAAGTGTGTTATAACTTCGGTTGCCTCGGTTTTTCTTAATTTTACTGATTACTGTTTCATTTATTCTTACTCTGAAATTACGAAATAAATGAAAATTCGCCGACTTAAAACGAACAAACATTTGTGTTATAATAATTCATGCAGTACTACGGAACAGATGCATATTTGAGCCCTTGATTTTGAAAGTGGTATAAGTCAAAAATTTTAAAAACCTACTTTATCAGCTATTACTTATCAAATCTTAATAAAATAACATAGTTTGAAGAGATTAGCAGCATGCCATGCAAATTAACTCTTTAAAATGTGTTTATTTTTTAGTTCTTAACTGAAATACAGATATTGTTCGTTTTGATAGTGGTATAAGTCAGAGTGTTTAGAAAGTAATTTTGTCATGTCTTCAGATAGTGGTTCAGGTATGATGAAGTAAAACTTTTAATGTAAAAACTTACTATTTAAAGTTAATTGTAGACATTTTACGGCGAATAAATATAAGTAATACTCCCAAGAAATGGAAACGAATAAGAATGATATCGTCTTCTGATGAATCAGCTCATAGTTTAAAAGCGAATTCGGAACCCTTACAAATGGAAGGAAGCAAAATGAAATCAAGAAAGAGGACACGCAATCAACAGAATTATGCACAAAATATAAGAAAAATGAAGAGAAATCGTGGAGAGGAATATGAAACAAAAAACTCTAAGCCCGTGAGTGCTAAAGTTTTCGAAAATATAGATGGTCTTTGTTCCAAAAAGTGTTTAAATGGAATCGGATATGAAGACAGGAAAGCTAATTTTGATTATTTTTGGAATTTAGCTAGTTTCGAAAAGCAGAATATGTTTCTGTATGGTTTGATTAGAAAACAATCAATAAAACAAAAACGCCCCAGAAATCACAAAGGATATATGAGAAAATGGAGTCTTAAATTTCATCTATATGTATGTATGAGTTCGGAAGTTTCTGTTTGCAAAACTTTTTTTGAATACTTTCAAAATATCTAACGGAAGATTAAGCCGTGCTTTAAATTCTGAAACATCTGGAATGGATGGTCGTGGCAAAATGCCTAGTTCATTTAGAAAAACAGATGAAGAAAAAATTAAAGTAGTACGCGATCATATTCTGAGTTTTCCAGCATGTGAGAGCCATTACACGCGATCACATCACACTTCAGGTCGAAAGTCTCTGTTCTGACTAAGATATTCGAAAAATGTAAAGGCTATATGTGGAAAAATATGATGAAAATAATACATAATGTTTAAAGGAGTGGTCTTATAGAAAAATATTTAATACTGAGTTCAACCTAAATTTTCATTTCCTCGTAAAGATACGTGCCAAAAGTGTGATTCGATAAAACTAAAAATTGAAGCATCCAGTAATGAAGACGAGAAGTTGCATCTTATGGAAATTCATGATTCACAACTTAAAAGAACCGAACTGGCTAGAAAAAGTTTAACAGATGACATACAAAAAATAAAAGATAACCCGAGTGAAAATTACGGATTCACATTTGACCTACAGAAAGCGCTTCCTTACCCAAAACTTTCTGTTTCGGTAGCTTACTATAAGCGCAACATGTATGTATACAATTTAGGGTTTCATAATTTCCACAATGGAAATGCTAAAATGTATGCATGGGATTAATCAATCGCCTCAAGAGGATCACAGGAAGTTGCGTCCTGCATCTTAAAGCACATTCGGGACATTACCACTCAAAAGCATATAACAGCTTACAGTGATGCTTGCTCACTCTCACCTGAAAAAGGCAGACCTAGAATATACGGAAATATTGATTTACTTCCATTATACACAACTATTAGACCAATAACAAAAGAAAAACGTAAAGATATGATGGATCTACTACCCTATATTCCCCCAATTTTTCACAAACACTTTATTTCCTTAAATACTACTGAATAATTTACTTAGTCACAATGAAATGAGTTTGAATAAAATGTTAATTACTAATAAAATTGTTTCATTGGTGGCATAAGTCATTTATAAAGTCATGCAGTTAATTTTGAAATTGGTACAAGTCATTTAAACCTTTCAAAACCACATTTTCTTTTAAAAATGGCTATAAATTTCATAATCATAATAAATACTTGTTCGTTAGGACCACTTTACTGTCGAAAAATCATAACCCATAATGCAAGAATATTTTTTAATCCTTTAAAATGCAAAACTCTAAATATCTCGAAACAAAAAAAATATGACTTATACCACTTTCAAAATCATGGGCACATTTATAGCAATATTTTCTTTGTGATTGCAATTCTTCAAACAAAAGAGCGTTGGAAAATTGTGTCTTCCAAATCTGATTTTTATATTATTTAAGTATGACCTGTAAATAAATTTACAAACAGAGAAGAAACTAAGGAAATTGGGTACTTGGTTCTTCGTCCAAAATCTCTCTCATCCCTTTCGACTCTTAATAAACCAGTTATATAATACTCTCCGTGCGGTGTGTGGAAACCGAATTTATATTCGCTCAATAACTGTCAATAGAACAACATTTTTCAAAACGATTTCCGAAGATTTGTGGACCTTAATAAAAACAATAAATCTATTTAGGGTTAGATAAATGGGCTAATTTTTCGTTTGACCTCGAAGAATCCCACTTGAACAAGCCGTTTTGATAGTTTTAGCTAAGCTATATAATTCTAGCGCATTCGACTTATTTCTCAAATTTTCTAATAAAATAAAAACAACAAAAAATTTCAAAATATTTTAGATTTCACTGAGATATTTCTCCACTATTATTGGTTATTTAAAGATTGTTATATAACCCGATATCCTTAACAAAAACAATAGTAATCTCAAAGAAGGCGTCCTAATTCAATAGAAATATTGACAGCATAGAAAACTAAATACCAGCTTGGGTCACTTGGTTCATGACTGACTTGGACTTCAAAGTTCCAGACTAAAACCATTTTCCTTGCACATAGTCAGAAGTCACACTTGTAGTTGTGCGATGCTGTGAGATCCTTCAGATAAGCGAGTATTTGCTTACAACTCCTATTTTACTACAACCTTTGTGCAACACTATTTACACCAACTCACACACACATGCATATATATGTATTTGCTTTTGGCGTGCGCTCATGTAATTTGACATGCGGATGTGAATCCTTGAGATAAGCGCAATGCAAATTTGCGGTCGGCACTCATTGTTCGGCGCAACTGGTGAAGGATTTCACACTTAGCGGCGTAGTTTAGAGACAAACCGGCTAAAGCGCCGCGTATGCGGCAACAAATGCCCAACTTTGAACTAATATATAATATAATTGTTGTTGGTTTTTTTATAGATTGTTTGGCTGATTATTTAGTTTTGGCTTGCGGTTATTTGCGTAGCGAACTAAATGGCGTTACAAGGTGCGCGCGGCCACACACATGCCGTGTACAGTTATAGATGCAGCCGGAAATGTGTGTGGTCCAACACACGGCGGAAGGCGGAATGCTTGGAATGGGCGCAATTTAGTTAAGATCAAACAGATAACAAGATGTGTTAGATAATAAGGTAGTTTGCATTAGTAACTTCGAATTGGAACTCTAATGATTCGGACGCCCGTACATTTGGCGATAAGAGCAGGTAAAACTTTAGGAGGTTAAAGCTTTACAGACTCGGTCTCAATCTCCACTTTTTTGTAAGAATTTTTAGCATTATACTAACGGAGTTGGTGTAAGTCTCTTCACAGCAACTTTGTTAACACACTTCCTGCCGAAAAATGCGTTTTTCGTATGAACCTCTCGTGAAGTCGCATTGCTAAAAATATCTAATTTTTTTAACACAAATCCACAACCACCAAGTGCTAAGTAAGCTTCTTCCTTCGCTATCCTATGTCCTATGTGTATATGCGCGTACTAGTTAGTTTTTGCGATATCGAACTGAAATTTTGCACACATCCGTTTCTTTTTAAGAAGCTACTCATTTGTCGGAACCGTCGATATCGGACTAATATATCATATAGCTGTCATACAAACTTACCAACCAAACTCTAGTCCTTCTATGAAAAACTTTTTCAACTGACGAGATATCTGCACTAAGTTCGTCATAGACTATAGTTGTAGTCAAAGCTATAATATACAAAGAAATTATTCAGATCTGACCACTATATCATATAGCTGTCATACAAACTGAACGATCAAAATGAAGTTCTTGTATGGAAAACTTTTTTATTTGAGAAGATATCTTCACGAAATTTGGCGTAAATTATTAACCAGAGCAACGGTACAATCTCCAATAAAAATTCCTTAGATCGAAGAACTATAGCATATAGCTACCATACAAACTGAAAGAGCAAAATCCGAATACAGTTCTATTTATACCCTTTTATGGTATAAAAAATGCAACAGTTTTGTCGTGTTTTTATTGCAACTGGAGATAATGTCTCCATACTTGAATTAAACGCCTCTAAAATTAAAAGCATTATGTTCTGGTTTTATTAAACAAACTACGTGAGCATGTACCATAGACAGATACAATGTCAAGTCGAATATATCGCTTATCTGAATATGTGTTTGTTTATTTTGTCAGTGCTATATATTTATACACGATTAT
The DNA here is from genome assembly GCF_023373825.1 of Bactrocera dorsalis. Lineage (NCBI taxonomy): Eukaryota > Metazoa > Arthropoda > Insecta > Diptera > Tephritidae > Bactrocera > Bactrocera dorsalis. Next base: position 86,010,588 of record NC_064303.1, read on the forward strand.
CTGAATGACTCTTCCGATATCGGATCGCGCCTGTCAAACGGTTTGTTTATTTGTGTATTGACTGCCTTTTCATCGCCTTCTTCTTCACATATCATATTCTATTTTGCAAGTACTTTGTAGTTGTTCTGTGTTGTGCTGTCTTTTGGCTCTTCAGAAACGCTGAGATTGCGAAACTTCTCACTTTGGCTCGTTAACAACTTTGTTGCCGCATTGTTTGTTGTTACTGTAATTATTGTCAACGAAAAATCGCTGACAACGATGACACATCGCCAAACATGTACTGTTGTTTTTAATATATATGTATGTATAAATACGTGTGTACGCCGCTAAAGAGATCCACCAGAAGAGATAATGCCAGTCCTGCCTATTGACTTGATGTCACATCGGTGACAATGCTGCCGTTTAAATAGACATACATATGTATCTATTTAAGCAAACACACAGCCACACACACACACATACATGCATATAAGTGCCGTTTTGTGCCGTCAAGAAGCCACTTGGCCTTAACTAATCTCTATCTTGTCTCTGGTACAAAGTAAATTGGAGTATTCACGCCGTACATTTCATAATTATTTACAGTTGTTTGACACCACAAATTAGTTATGTACGTTTATAGATACCGTTGTATTTCGGTTGACCAAATTTGTTTGATTAATTTATAATATTTGTATCTTATCTGAAGTTTGAAAGCAACGATAGCACGAAGTGAAAATAGAATTCTTCGATGATTCAATGGAAGACATGCAATTGAAGAGCCTTTCGAAATGTTCAAATTTAGATTGATAAGCACAGTCTAAAGACACTAAGGAAAGTTAATATGTTTTGTTTTTGCATTTCGAAGTTCATAGTAGTATTCAGCGCTTGACATTGCAAAGTCGACTTCTTCTTAGATCACGTGATCGCAAAGTTTATTCGTTGTTATAATAATTGACAATTTAAATTAGAGAACAATCCTTCGATCAGGCACTAGTTTTTCGTGTTTTCGAAAAGTTGTGCGAATTTCATTGAAATCTATCGAGCGGTTTTCGAGTTTCGGTGGGCATCAATACAAAACCGCCGTTTTGAGAGAAGCGCAATTAAAAGTTTACTGCTGCTAGCTACCTGCTCTCGGACATTTTGTGCTCAAAAGACAGTCCAAAAGATATTGATTAAATCAAGAATAAACCTAAGAGCCGATATTTTGATCTGGATCGTATTTCAGGACTATAAACCTTTCTTTTTGCTATGAGCACTAATTCGAATTTCCAATATGAACAATATTTTCAGAATATATACATATTTATAATAATATTTATATTTATAATTTATAATTCTCACTGCAAGGGCCTTAGTGGAAAAAACTCTACATCGATTTTGAGGTCTGACGTCATAGTTGGTCATTTATAATTCTGATTAGTCCTACAAGATCCTGAATACTTTTGAGTATGAAACTCGACTTAATAACGAGTCTTTCGAAAGAATCGACGGTATTCGACGGTATTCGATTCTTTCGAAAATCCAGTTTTATAGCATCGTTGCTGTCCAACGCTTTAAATGGACACATATATGGATTGAAGACATTTGAAAATATGATTAAAAGATAAATGTTTCAATAAACAAAAGTCTTCTCAATTATACGGCTATCATTATCACGACTATTTCAGTATTATCAACCACATCTATCATAAAATCTCTGTGTATCGCTATCTAACTCCAGCGTTTCCTTCTCTACTTTCTTTTACAGGCAATAGTGGCGACGAGTACGAAGCGGCGGCAGTGCGACACCTCAATTTTGTGCCATTCTCCAATCACCACTTCAATCACCAACTCCCCCTGCAGCATCACCTCCACCAACAACAAACACACCTGCCAACGACACCACTGACAGCGAGCACCGCACAACCGTCGTTGAATTACGAACGCGGCGAACACAAGCGCGAGAGCGGTGACCTAAACGTCGCTAATGTCAACGCCAGCGCCAACGTCAACGCCAATACAATTTTACAAAACGGCCACAATAGTGCGGCGTCATACGATTTGGAAGCATCGCCACTTTATGCGACACCTATTGGGGCGGCATATCACAATCATCAACAGCAGCAGCAACACAATCACAATAACAACAAACAAGGCATTAACTTGCAGTCACCACAACAAAACCAACAACACCTGCCGACACAAACCCTCGCAGCAGCGGCAGCCGCCACGTCCGCAACAACGCCCGCCTCAGCGTCCGGTACAGCGCATCCAATGTACAACTCATTCTTTGGCAGTAAAGCGCACGCGGAAGACTTCTTCACGCAGCTGGCGCGTTTGCGTGGACGCGACGATTCCGTAAATGGTTTGGATATACAGGAGCGCGGCGTCTACGCGAAGGTGCGGCTCAGCCGCGGTACGCGTTACGGCCCATTTGTGGTGAAGCTGTGCAGCGAGCCGACGGCGCCCAGCCTGGCTTGGGAGGTAAGTGCTACTGCATGTATGCATGTGTGTGCGATATCAAGACGCAGCTGACGCTGATTAATTTAGTTTAGTGGGAAAACGCAGCGATTTTATTCGAATTTTGCACTTATTTTTGGGTGAAAATTCGTCGCTGAACACCGTCTGCTTTGTTTTTGTTTGGTTGGTTGACAATTTTCCGTTGCTTAATCCTTTCGCATCTGTGCGAAAATTGCAAATGCGGATCGCATTACCGCCAGCGGTTGCAAATTGCATATATATATACTCGTATGTGCGTGTGTGTGTGGCACTGAAATTTAATCCCATCAAGCGTTACCCAAAATTACCACAGTCCCATTTTGCACATTTCCGAATAATTATTTCGCTCGCATCCTTTTTGGGTGCAAAAATGCGACAAAATCAATGAAAATTAAGTGATCAAGAAAATATTCGATTAAAGCCGACTCAACAGCGCCGAGTTGTTATTGTTATTTTTACTTCTGTTGTTGCACGCATCAGTTGTCAATCAGAAAAGCGGCTGCGAATTGTCACACCGCCTCACCGCTGTGTGACAAGCGGCCCTTGGACTGATAGCATAACCGAGCGCCGAGTCTGCATTGAGATAGCAGCGGATAGGTGAGTGTGAGGAAGCGCGCGCACACAGCAGCAACGGATATGTTTAGGGATGTGCCACAAACCGGAGCTAATTTCCGGCACCCAAATGCGTGTGTGTGTGTGTGGAAAGTAAAGCGACGACAACAGCGTGTGCAAAAAATACGCGCAAATCCACAAAGTGTCCCTCAAATGAGGCTTAAATTCGCCAACGAGCAGATAATACCAATTAGGGTCCGGCATGCAGCATTACGTGCAGACTACAGCACTCGCATCCTGCTCTCCGCACACAGCAACACACACACAAGTGTTGGTTACTACCTCACTTCAGTTATCTTAGCTCCGGTGCTGTTGTCAGGCTGCCTGTCTGTCATCCCATTCATCTGCACTTTTCCTTTCCGTCCGTCCGCTGTGTTCTTCGTTGCTCTGTACGTATGTATGTATGTGGGGCGCTACCGTTTGACAATCCAATCAAATTATCGCGCCTTACGCAGATGAGAACTGCGCTCTGTTCTGTGTGCGCCGAGTTGACAATTGTCAATCATAAAAATTTCTAAGTAAACAATAACAAGAATTCCCAGGTAGTTACATTCAACTCTACTGAGCGGCATTCAACAAGCAAGCCACTCGAGTTGCAGCCTACTCTACATTTTGATCCTCACGCTTTGGTAGACGCTTAGTCGACGTTTCTTTGACATTTACTTCCCTGCTAACTCCGTTTGTTATTTCTCAAAATATTTGCGAAAGCATATGTTTTGCTCAGGATGATCCCAGAATCAACTCGTAGCAGGCGCTTGGAGTTTTTTGATCCAGTTTTTATGAGAATTTAAAAATATATTGTGGCCAGAATCAGTGAGCGCGCTTTAGAGAGAGTATGCTTACATAAAATAATTTTTTCTAAAATTGGTTTACGAGAGCATCAGAGGACTCAGCTAAGGAGCAAAAGGATATTTTAGAAAAGAAATAATGTCTCTATTAGCCTCGAGCGCACAAGTTTTCAAGGCTGTATCTCCGAAACTATTACTCGGGTCAACTTGAAAATGTAGGACAATATTCTACACCTCTAGAATTTGATAAGACAATAAAAACAATCGATTTTTTGGAACCCGGAAGGCCATGTAACCCCATAAGTCTTGCAAAGAAGTAGTTACTTTGAAGCTTCAGTAAAAATTATAAGCGGAGTTGCCCGAAAGTCCCTAAATACCATCGTCTTGAAGAAACTTATTCACTAGAACGTTTCAACAGATTGGATAGGGAAAGGTAAGCTTTTGTTGTTGGTGTCCTAAAGTGTACTTGAAATCAAAAATATCGACCCCAGACTGGATCCTACGAAAGTTGTTGGAAAAACCCAGTTTTCAATAGTAAGGACCTATCCTCTTGAAAAGGTTAGTTTCGTTTAATCTGGTGAATCTCCAGCTTTAATCTGAGCCTTAAAGTGATTTTCATAAAGTGGAAAAATTCAAAAATTTCGTAATAATTTTATTAAACCTAATTAATATAGTATCTAGACAAGTTTAGTAAAGCTTAGTTGTCACAACAATCGTTCCAAGAATCTGCTTGCTACACATTTGCAAAAACATTATCTATAAAGGGTACATAATTCGTATCAAGCCCTTAAACATAGCAAACAATTTGTGAGAAAGCATTTTTCTTCTTAATTCGTCAAATAGTCGGCAGCTCATATAAGTATGTTAGTTCTGAACTAAAACTTTTAGCTGAACAACACTGCCGGCATAGACACTTTAACTCTGCCACAGCCACGGCAGAGACAACTTCCCTTCAAAAGCAAAAAAAAGGTGAAAAACAACACTTCACTGAAACATCATACTGAACAAACAGTGACACACTTTTCCCTTTGCAAACCGATCAGTGACGAGATCGAGCGATCAATTCGGCAGCAGCGCCAGCGCGTCGGCATCGAATTCGTGTGCATGAAACCGCTGGTGTGAACATCGACATACAAATAGTAGATTATCTGGTGCGTGTAAATATTTTTCTTATTGTTGACACACATTTGTAGGGGTTCTATCTCGCATTGTTGTTATTATCTTACCTTTTTTTGGCTTGCGCTTTGTGAAGCCAATTTTCAAAATGTGAAATGTGTATGGATGGAGATAGTGTTCGTTGAAAGTAGAGCAAAATCGAGCTGCAAATGCGCCAGGCAAACAGTAATTGTATTTATACCTTTGCCGTTTCTAATTTGCGACGCCATGCGCCCCATACATTCGCAACGGATTAAACTGATCTTCCGATATTGAGTTGTCAGTTGTCAGTTGTCATCTGCGACTGTGACTGTCTCTTCGGCTGTGTGTTGCTGCTTGCCAATTGTCCTGCTAATCCCTAGAAACCTAATTGCATATGTTGGCAATTTGATTCTTTACCCAAGAAATGTTGTTGTATTTGTTGTCTGGTGGTAGTGTAGATACACTGGTAGCCTTGATGACTATCAGTAAGGGAATCGTAATATTAAAAAAATGTATTTTCAACTGCTTGGTCATTTATATGAAACAATAGAAGTTCACCTTTACTTTTCGTCGACAATCAGCGGTTTCACTAACTTGGAACTGGATCCATGTCAGCATCAGCGTATTGGAAAGTAAAATTAGTTAGTTTAGTAAGCTAGAAAGTCAACACAATCGAGGGAGCATGAAATGGAAGTATTCCTTGGAAAAGATGGACGGTGAGCTTATTTATAGATTGATCCAAACTTTCGGGGAGGGTTGATCAATGAATATATAGTCTGAAACCTTCCATCAGCTTCAGTTTTAGGTTTCTTAACCACTTTAGCGTCATCCAAGCTGAGGTGCCTGCCCTAAAGGTAGCAGTAGATCTACTGCTCCGAAGTACAGCCTCCTTCAGAATGGTGAATAGCCGCTCCGACTGTAGTTTAGCGTTGTTAGCCTTGAGTTCGCTGACTGTGCGCTCAAGACTAGTAAAGGATATTTAGACTTTCTCTATTAGATCTATTATGATTAGACTGTTGGGATGTCTGGCCATAGCGATATTGTTGAAAACTGTAAGGCAGATGAGTTTGCTGGGACAGCTACTACTTCAGTCTCAATAAATGCGAAACGAGATCTCCTACCGCTATGTTGGCATCTTGTAGTTCACTACTTCGTTCGTGATTCTTGCAGTAAGATTGAACATCTTATCGGATGTCAGCTGCGTTAGTTGTTCGGTAGAAAATGAGTCAGAATCATCTCAACGTTTTCTCCTTGAAAGTCGCGCTTTTGACAGAAACGAACCAGGCAAAAACAACTTGGATCTCATATTTTTACGCATCCAGGTGAAATAGCGGGTATAGAAATAAAACATCCAACAGATTTGTGATATGTTCGGGTCGTTTTTGCAGATAGCTGATATTCATCCACAGGAGTCTTTCGTATGACTTCAGAAACAGTCTAAGTGTGGTCTTCCGCCTCGCTGAGTTATCAACCATCTAACATGGCCTAACGTAAACTAGTCAGCGGTACGTTGATCTCATTTTAATACTGTTAACTTCGTTCTTGTTGATCCATTAGATAGATAGATGGATACAGACCGCGACAAGGAGATGGAATTTGTCCCGGTAGCAACTTGGCTTAGCGGATTCCTATTGTATGCTGCCAATGCCGTTTTCTGCCCGCTCTCTCCTCCGTGCGGAACAATTCCTTTATGGTGTGAGGCCCCACCCAATGCACGGTTCTGGCCCCATCATCATGGAAGCTGCCGCAGAGCGATCTAGTCTGTCAGCCTGTTGATTCACTACAAATCTGTTAAGTTGGCTAAATTCGATTTCAACCAATTAGCTCGCTTTGCCGTAGGTAGAAGTCGAGCGAGAAGCTGCCTCTAAGTCTTTATTTAAGCAACTTTGTCAATTGGCATTCATGCCGCCTTTCGGACAGTGCTCGGTTAAAACCTCTATAACTTCGGCGAGACGAAATTTACTGAGAGCAAATATTTGTATGCTTCTCATGCGTTCCACTATAAGTTAAAAGCATTTCGCAGCCTTTCAAGGGCTGAGTCGATCAGTGCTTACCGAGAATCCATGTCAATTGCCTTGTTTTATAGGGTTAATCAGAGATTTCCTGTTGTTGCATCCTGATGCACGATATGGCTGCGACGAAGTTCAAAATTTATAGCAAAAACATGACAGGGTCGACTAATTGCTATGACAAGTTAATACATTAAAGATCTCAGCCGCTGACACTTAATTTACGATGCTACAAATTACATTGTTTCAAATTCTTTTTCATGACCTTGACAATTATCGAACTGCTTAACTGTCACAAAACTTTATAATTAAACCCGAAAAGTCAACTGATTTCCACCAAAAAATCAGCAGCCAATTAAACTCGTTGCTCTAAGTGACATTTATGCTCATCCAAAAGGATTTCACAGCAATCAATTAAACCAACAAACGAGCGGATAAGTAGCCTAACATTAATTATGGGAAGACAGCAATACATGTTTACGCGCGGCACAAAAGACAAGACACACGGGAAGAAGGCACACACAGGCGAAGGAAGACGCAAACGTGTAGGTAAAGAAAGGATAAGAAGGGAGAACAAGAAGCGGCAACAAAACCAACAAAGGTCGACTTGCTAACTAGGGTGTCAAGGCGCAGCGGGACTACGCGGCTACTGGAATTGGTAAACCAAAGATAACTGCGCGACGGGTTGTCTGAGCTGCGGGCCACGTAGCGAGCAGAGCGTTGAGGGAATTGGGATGCGCACACGTTGTTTTGCGGTCACGCACAATTTATCAATTTACAGTTACAATCGTAGTGATAATAGGAGGCTAAGCAAAGGCTTAACTTGAAGTGCATGCCGGTGTGTGTGTGTGTATGGAACCGTTGGAATCAGCATGAAATGATGAGCTGAGCCGCCGTAAATGTGACTATGATGACTCCTTCAACAGTTACCGCTGGCTTTCGGCATTGCTCCCGCCGCGCTGAAGTCTCTTGAGATTACGCGAGCATTTAGTGAATTTACCAAACAATTTAATTTGTAAAGCGACATTTGTCGAGCCACACACCCCCAAGCCGGCAGGCAGCGACCGCTGCGTTTGTGTGCATACAAAATGCAAAAAATATGGAAATCACAAAAAGTCGGAAAAAAATATGAAAACGCGAAAAACACCAGTTTCAACAACAAACAATGTGTTGTACAACAAATCGTCTCGACGCTGCCAGCGTGCAACAAACAATTGGAGTGCAAAATGCGCGCCGCCGTTGCTGCGCGGCCAACAACTGTTAAGTGCACACTCAGCAGCAGCAACAACAAAACCAACAACACACACACAATGTATGCTTGTTGTTTTTTTTTTGTTTGCAACGCACCGAAACTCTTATCTCGCAAGTCATTCGGAAAAACGACGTTTCCACAAAGTGGCACATACGCGTAAGCGCTACAGCGCGCGGACGGACATGTGGATAAACGCGCCTAGCTACGCGCACCACATACAGGCGGCGGCGAGCAAGCAGGCAGGCAGCGCGTAACCGTAACCGCGTGTGCATGAGTACGCGCACACGCTCTGCAAATTGAGCTAACAACTCAATTCTAAGCAAATAAGAATTGACGTCGCTCCGTCGGCCGTCAGCGGCGGGGAGGTGGGCGCACGCAAAAACAAGCTGCCGCACATTAATACACTTGAGTACGAAGCATTTAATGTGCATTTTGTTGTTATTACACTGCTGATTTCCGCGTGCGCCCTTCGACTGTGCTCGGCATTAGCGCGATAGACGCATTTTCGCACTGCTCACTGCACTTCTAATGCTCACCACTGTTTTTTATGCGCCCGATATTTGAGTTAATGACGCACAGCCGTCCGTTGGCGGTCAGATTTTTTCAACATTTTCACTTTTTTTTTTACGCAAACGCGGCTGAATTTGTCATTTAAGGGCCATGTGACACTGTCGTAATTGGCGGGCAATGAGGCGGAAAGGCACGTTGTGGGGCGAGCATTGCATTAATAATCATATATAGTATGTATGTATGTATGTATATACATGTATGTGTGTTTTCAAATTCTTGCTTAGTGCAACCACATCATAAGTATGTGATTTTTGGCTGTAATTGCTGATTTTGATATTGTTTTTAGCGCAGCGGGCGACACTCGATTTGGCCGCGGGAGACGGCATGTTGTTGAGCTTAAGTCGGTTTGCAACAAAAAGATGCTTCGGTGCGTTTGATAGTTGATTTAGTAATATTTGTCAGGATTAAATACAGTTATTTTGCTTTAGAAATTCAGGTGAGAGGATAATAGATCATTATCATTTGTGTTTAAAAGCATTGAGGCGGTCAACTTTAACAATAATCTGTGCAATATTTTTCATCAAATTTTCCAGTCTTCGAAACACTTTTCATAAGCACTCCTTCAACGAATTTTCTTTTATACCTTCGATCGACTGAAAATGGGTTCAACGGAGCGGCAATTTCAGTTTTAGGGACAAGAAAAATTGGCTCGGAGAAAAATCTGGTGAATACGGTGGTTGATCGATAATATTCATTGCATTTTTGGCTTTAAATTCGGTCACAATCGCAGCTCTATGCGGTGGTGCATTATCATTCTGTAAAATCCCAGAATGTTCTTCCACAATTCAGGCCGTTTTCGACGGATGTTCTTACGCAAATATCGCAATACGTCCAAATAAACCTCCTTACTGACCGTTTGTCCCTCCGGAACAAATTCAACATGTTTTAAAACCATGAATATCGAAAAAATACTGAGCATCACTTTGATTTATGAGCAGTTTTGGTGTGGTATTTTTGATTTCCTCTCCTTTTTTCTCCATTCCGACAATTGTTGACTTGTTTGCATGTCAAACTCATAAACCCATGTCTCATCGGCAGTTATAATGCTCTCCATGAATGTGGGATCGGAATTCGCACGATCAAGCATGTCCAAAGAGACCTGTTTACGGTACTCTTTTTGAAAAAAATTCAGCTTTATCGGGACGAGTCGAGCAAGAACGCGTTTCACAATAAAATATTCACCAAAATCATTCCAACGCGAGAGATGTCGAGCTCTCTTACCATCTCTCTAATACTTGCCTTTTAAATCACCCATGTTTATTAGGTATTTAAGTCAAATGGATATCTCGGCCCCTATATCGACTGTATATCTACAGTTGGTTGTCCGTTATAAATCTATGGGTCCAGCATTCTGCTATCAGATTCTGGTGCTCTTATTACTCCACTCTGTCTCTGATAATAATCTTTTAGGCGCTGTTCTCTACCTGGATGTCAATGAGTGGCATACTGGCTAATACTTCAGCAGCAGCATATTTTTGCTTTGCAGAAAGTCGATGCGCTGTGTTTTTTTTATTTTGCATAGGATTTGTTGTCCAGCGTTTGGACCTACATATATTGAAGCCACGTACAATATTACTGAGCTCACTACTTTTACGATTAGAAGACGCTGGCTGGACTTTTCCTGGCACATAAGCCATGTAAGTGCTGCTGGAATTGTAGTTTTGAGTCTAATATTACGCCCATAGACTGCAATTGTGGCTGTGAAGTCACCTAGCATTTACCTATGGTGAGAAATATACGTTCCGTCACCTGACTGGTGCTTAAGAATAAAACTTTTCGGTTGAAATTATTTGATATAAAACTTTTTTGTCCACTTAAATTTTTGAATATTTTTTCACAAAGGACATCACCTCCATAATTTTTACATTTGTTTTCACCAGCCCACCCTTGCTTAAGTGATTAACCATGTACTATATAGTACGTTTTCTCTGGATGCCCAACCACTTCAGTTGATAATTTTTTATATACAAAATGCTTTAGACTAAGGAAATCGCGAACCAGTAACGCCTTGTTAGTGTTCGGTTTCTTAAAAATTTCCACTTGGAATTTTCGTAATAGTAGTTCTACGAGGTGTGTTCAAAAAGTATCGCGAATTTTGTGTTTTTTCAAAAATTATTTATTTATTCGTGAATATCTATATTGTCCCCTTCAAAATAATTCCCATGAGATATTATACACTTGTGCCAATGGTTTTTCCAATCTTCGAAGCACTTCAAAAAATCATTTTTTTATCTTCTTCAGCTCCTCCTTTGATACCGTCTTTATCTCGTCAAGAGATAGTTCAGTTTAGTGAACAAGAAAAAGTCACAGGGGGCCAGATCTAGGGAATACGGTGGCTGCGGCATCATTAGTGTGTTGTTTTTGGCTAAAAAGTCGCGCACAAGCAACGAAGTGTGTGAGCAGGAGCGTTATCGTGGTGCAAAAGCCAATTTTTGTTCTTCCACAAATCCGGGCGTTTCTGGCGGATTGTTTCGGGCAAATTGCGCATAACTTGCAGGTAATATTCCTTATTGACCGTTCTTCCCTGTGGCAAGAACTCATGATGCACCACGCCCCTGCAATCGAAGAAAACTGTCAGTTACGATTCGCGATACTTTTTGAACACACCTCGTACAAAATCTACTCAAAAGTTTCAGTTAAAGTTGTCAATTGAGCCTTAAAAACTCATAGAAACTTTAAAGGCATCACTGTGGTAGCATTTTTGGGTAACTAATCAGTTTTTTAACCCATAGGTAGCAGGCAGTGTATGATTGCAAAGTTCTCATAACCATTTTTGAATGAATGTTGATGGACACATGCATGTGTTATATTTGCTTAGGCCTTTAAATTAAGCAATCAATTACCCACCACTGTGCTACTTTACTTACCACATTTGTTGTTACGTGCATACACATACAAACTTTACGTGGTATAACACTTTCATTGCTAGCTACGGCACGGCAGATGGCGCTCGCAATTGCTCTAGATTTGTTTAGCCAATATGCGTATGTACATACAGTGAAGCATGGTGGGTTAAATTTTTTGCTTGGAAAAAATATATAATGAAGTTGAATAGAAATAAAAAATATTAAAACTAAAATAAAATAAAATAAAATAAAATAAAATAAAATAAAATAAAATAAAATAAAATAAAATAAAATAGAATAAAATAAAATAAAATAAAATAAAATAAAATAAAATAAAATAAAATAAAATAAAATAAAATAAAATAAAATAAAATAAAATAAAATAAAATAAAATAAAATAAAATGAAATAAAATAAAATAAAATAAAATAAAATAAAATTAAATTAAAAATTAAGTGCAATGAAAATAAGTTAAATGAAAAAGAAAGAGAAAACGTTAACTTCGGTGGGCAGCTGTATGCTACAGTGTTGCGATCTGAATTTTTTTCGTGGAAATTCCTCCATTGATTTAGACAATAATTTTTGTCCAATTTCATCAAGAAGTCTTATCACATAAAACCGATTAAATACAAGGATTTCATTATCAAGGAACAGTTTGTAGCAACCTTCAAATTCCAAAGTAATCCATATATCTGCGTTATAGGCCTACATTATCGTTTATATTTTTCTTGAGCCTTTATATTTCCATGCTTAGCTACAATAATATTTACTTACATACCTTTATAAACTCAAATATACTTAAAATTAAACGTGTCTTTTTGCAACAGGTCATTGCAGGTCCACATTTCCGCGGCTGGTTGGAACCGTCACATGATGTTGCGACGTGGCTGCGTAAAATACGCGCTGTCGACAATGATGGAGAGGCTAATCTGAAGAACTTCCTGGTGGCAGGATATGTGAGTGGAATGCATTTTCTAACAACAAAAAAAAAAAAACAAATACATATTTAACTTACTTTCAAATAACACGTTGATTTTTCACAGCTTTGGTATGAAACAAATCGTGATATAAACGCCGGCGAGGAAATCACCATCGATGGACGGCCGCGCACACCCATACACCTAAACGATGGCTTCGCCAATGGCGCCGATGCGGGCACGTTAAACGCGACGAGTGGCTCGCTGCAAGGCGATGATAAGAGCGAACGTGATAATGGTGAGTAATGAACGCCTCTATTGATAAACTAATCACACCGAGAGGAGACACACCACAAATACATACTGTTTGGGAAGAATAGAATACACTGATGTGTTGCCGCGAATAGTTAGGGTCATGTCTGGCAACTAAATTCCTTACTTTTTAACGCATTTCTACATTTATCTGCCATTTATTTGACTTCGATGCTGCTGTCAAGCTTATCGCGATGCTGCAGCGGCTGATCCGCTGGAACGGGAAAATGAGCAGCTGTGCAACCACAACGGAGGCCAATTGAAAAATGATGCATACTTTGTATGTGTTGTTGTTGTTGGCGGTGGTGTGCAAGGGCAATGTTTGTGCTTAGCAAATATGATTGGCGATTAGTGAGCGCAAACATGGAATTGATAACGCGCGCTGCGGCAATACGCGTGACTTGCCACATGGCACGCGTGTTGCTGTTGTTGCTTACAACGGCGAACATGTGGGCATAAGCACATATGTTGTGTATATGAATATATACTGGATGCTGCAATTACTTGCAACATTATTCACACTTTGCGCAATCACACAATTGCGCATGTCCTGTGGCAGGAGCTGCCAGCTTTAGAGGCTTGATCCTCGCAGACGTTTGATTGCCGCATTACAAGGCAGAGTTGACAACCCGGCTTGCGAGGGCGCTAGTGGAAGGGTTTGTCAAATGTTTGACACTGCCACTGCCACATCAGTGGCTGCGATAAGCATCATTTATACAGTTGTACATGCTTCAGTAGCAACAACATAATACAATTTTAAAGCCAAGAACAATAAATGCAATATTAATAACAATGTGAGAATAATTATGAGACATGGCGTTGATTGTTTGCGGGGATTTCAATTTAAATTTACACTTTCTGGCTCACACCATTTACACCCTTCACCAAGCGCTGCACATGCGCACAATACGAGTTATATTGCTGGCGCGCATTATGAGGCGACCGCATATGTTTTCGTTTGTTATTAAAATGCTTGATAATTCCATTAAGGCATTGCAGCAAGAAAAAAGCAACAACAACAATATCAATATCAAGTTAAACAACCACCATTGATGCCACATTGCAGCATCAGCGCAATCAGTTTGGCTGCCGCGCACTTTCAGGCGCACAGGCCAGTCGGACTGGCTTCTGTGGCGATCAGCCGTGCAGAGGAGTGTTGACAGCGCCTGACACAGTTACATACGTAAGTTTGTTGTAGCGCGTGACTGTAATTGGCGGCCAGGCGTCGACAATGTCGCCTCATCAAGGCAAATACGCTCAAAATATGGCATACGCTCAATTTAATCGTGATCCGTGTATTTGGCGCATTCATAACTTATATTTGCATTTGAGATTCATCGCTGATAAGTATTTTTGTGTGATATGCATATCGAAAAAATACCCTTCTGCTAAAATAAGCTGCTCACTTGAAACTATTATATGTACAATGACATATGATCGACAAAAATCAAAAATTGACAAAAATCCAAAACTTATGAGAAAATGGCGTCATAATTAAAAAAAAATTAAATTAAAAATTAAAAATAAAATTTTGATCATTTTTGGTTTGACGAAATTCGATTTTTGATCAGACAAATACTTAAACTTAAACTTATACTTATACTTATACTTATACTTATACTTATACTTATACTTATACTTATACTTATACTTATACTTATACTTATACTTATACTTATACTTATACTTATACTTATACTTATACTTATACTTATACTTATACTTATACTTATACTTATACTTATACTTATACTTATACTTATACTTATACTTATACTTATACTTATACTTATACTTATACTTATACTTATACTTATACTTATACTTATACTTATACTTATACTTATACTTATACTTATACTTATACTTATACTTATACTTATACTTATACTTATACTTATACTTATACTTATACTTATACTTATACTTATACTTATACTTATACTTATAAGTAGTAAATAATTTTTGGACAACTATATACCCGGTTAAGCAATATTAGATTAGGTAAATAGGTTGATTTCTCGTGAGGCCACGAATACTTTTATTTGAACAGCTAGAGTCGTATGTTAATACCCAGAGCATCTAGGTATAAATCGAAAAGACCTTTGCATATGAACATAGCGCCTAGAGCCAGTCATAAATTTGTTAAGACCGCTAATGTCTACTCCAGACAATTTGTCGGGTTCGTTGCAAGTATGAGAACCGAGTTGCTGCAACCTTAGTCTGGTGAAAGCTAGACAAAGGAGGAGTAAGTGTCTTGATGTTTCAAACTCATCTTCCTCCCTCAAACTTTGACAACTTCCTCCAAAATCTTTAGCCTCACCGTATAAGTGCCAATAAGACAGTGTTCAGTTGCGGCTATGTGAACCTAGCTAAGAGCTATTAGTTCCAGGGATCTTTTATGTTTCATTCTAGGCCAGAATGCTTTCGCAATCTTACAAGTACTGGTTAAAAAGTTAATCTACTCCCCGTTAAGGTTCTGAGGTTCAGTTAAGTTATCATGGAGGTCATCCAACGGTAGGCCCAGGAAACGTGTTGTTTCGACAAGGCCGAACTATAGGAAAAGGGGTGTCAAATGTGTAGGGTTAGCTAGGTATCCAAAGAGGTGGTTCGAGTCATGCGGGGACTCGTTGCATGCTCGACATATATTTGGTATTTCAGCGCCGATTTAGAATACTATAAGTATGAGTTTATCCTGACACAGTATCCAGAACGAAGCTGCGCAAGGTCACTTTCGATTCGCGCGACAATTCGAGCTTTTCGCCTGCAATATGTGGTGGTTTGACTACAAGTACGCCATTCACTGAAAGGGAGTCGGTGAAGACGTATTGTCTTATGTCGGTTCTGCTTCAAGCAGATGACTGCAGGGATGATTTCTATGAAAACACCTTAGTAGAAACTGTTTGGAGAGGAGTTCATTATGCTGCTCAACTGGGACCATACAGGTCTCACTGTGGCTTAAGGATTTTGTTGCGGCTCTCTACTTTGACAATGCAAGTTCGGGTTCCTGACCAGCGCTTGCTGAACTCGCGCGAGCCGCATCGATGCAACGTCCGCATGCAAGAAGATAAGGAAACACCTGCTCGTTCGCAACCTGATGGGATTTGTGTAAGGATGTTCTTTCTTGTAAGCTCTTCGGCTTTACAGTTTCCAAAGATTCCGCTGTGGCCAGGCATCCAATCAAATTTTGTGTGGTTTATAGCCAAAATATGCAGAAAAGATTTGATAGCGATCGACTCATTTGTCACGAAGTTAAATGCTGTTTCAAGAAAAATTTTAGTCGTTAAACTAATGAAACTCAATGTAGTGAGCGGCTTCACTTTAAAAACCTGTATCTTGTGCGATATTCTTTCATTTCTCATATTATATGGATCTCTTAAGCTTATCGCTCTATGAAGCAAAGCCAGCTTCAACTAGTGATACAAATTTCTACAACTTGTTCATAATTTTCGCAATAATTTTCTTCCTAAAATAAACTCAAAACTAAGGAAAAAGAACTTTCTGACTAATTTTCTTAAAGCCAGCTCTTGTGCTGTTGCGAGATCCTTTTGGCGCAGAGTAGAACGTAGGAAATATACAAACTACTTATAGTACTTGCCCTTAGCAAAGTTCATCTTACCGGAATCGTCACTGAACAATTAGCATTCAAGCAGTAAGGCAAAAGATCCTTACGGACTGAACTTGTCAAAGTTGTATGAAAAAGTGTAATTTGGACAAATCCAGATACTTGCTCTTCCCTTGTCTAGGCTTTGAAAGACTGCAGTTGAAACATTTCGGTAGTCTTATTTTTGGCGAACCAGCAGCTCAAGCAGAAATTGACATTACCCGTCAAAGTTTTTGATACACTTGAAGCGCTTTGCCGATTTGTAATAGCAGTTTTAGGTATCACAACGGGCTGGCGTTCTAAGCTATTCAAGTGAGTTTTCTTTTCGGATCGAGCAACTATCTAATCGAACCTAACTTTCATAAATATTGTGATGAAAGGTGCAAAAGAAGTGTCCATCATAACAATAATTCATATTAAATAGTATGTTAGACGTGTGTGCGGGTCCCGGAAAAGACAAAATCTAGATCGAGTTTACTGCCTTGTCAATATCCAAAATTTTGAATTTCCTTGCAGACACGACTTTGTTTATGTATATATAAATATAATAGGCACAATTTCGTAGTGCTTGAAATATTGCATATTTCGCCTTGGTGAACCCACTGTGCGCTGGCAACAAAACCATCATGAATAGTCAGTTCAGTAGCTGTTGGCTATCATCACTAGGCAGTGGCATTATTCGACAGCTTAACTTCGGTGATTACACGAGCCTATTCACACATGCAACATATCGTATACATATTATTACATATGCACAAAGCGGCCTTAAGCAGACGCAGGATATGTTTGCTCATTTTATATTTTCAGTATTTTATTAGTTTTTGTACAACAATTTGACTTAACTGCGATTGTTGTTGCTTCACATGGTTATTAAATGTACACATTGAGGCAGCGCTGACTTGTCGTGTGGCCGTTTGACAGTCGCGGCACAATCGCCAATCAGCGCGGCAATCGCGGTGCCAACGCGGTGGTGGTGGTGGCTGCGTTGCGGTGGCGCATGCGTGACGCGGTTAATTACAAATATGTGGGATTTATGCAGCCAAATTGAACGCGCCACAATCAAAGCCACTGCCTGCAAGTATGCATGTGTGCGTGTGTGCGTTTGTGCCGTGTAACGCGTGTGATTGCGATTGTGATCTGTTGATTTGGCCGCTGATCGCTCGTTGGGCGACGCTTGTGCGTTAGTTCGCGCGCTTATCCTGACGGCGTGATAGGCGCTTGTAAGCGACCGTTTGACACGCAACACCCAACAGCTCAGGATTAATTTCAATAAAATTGCGCACATTTATATTGTGCATTTCGCTGCTTCATTTCTATGTAAATTAATAATTCATGCAACCACTGGCATACATACACACTTAATAACGGTATGGTATATCACCTTGGCGGCAAGGTTCTACTTTCGTAACCGTTTTCGCGCGAGAATTTCCCAACATTCACGAGCGCACCTGCCCGACAGCGGTGACTTACTGCCCGCTGCCTCGCCGTCAAATATTCTACAACGGACTTTACTAACTTTCCGGTGTTTCACGTGAAAATTCTTAACGTATTTTAACACACTTTTAAGTATGTGTGTGTATGTATGTGTCTACTTATTACTTCGTTTCGTGCTCTGTAATGACATTCAGCGATTCTTCGTTCGTGTTCCGGTGCACTGCGCACGCACAGCACACCCCTGCTTGCAAGGACTTCGCGCCAGAAGGACATCTGGTTAGAACCCTTGAGACTCGCTTGGTTGTTGGCTCGCGGTAGCGGTCTTGTTAATGTGCGTTTTCCAGAGTTAATTTGATTCACAAATTTTTAATTTATTTGAAGAAAATTCGTTAGCGATATCATGTGGTTTACCATTACATGTGGTTGGTCGGCATTTCCGCATTCGAAGAAACAGTTTTGTCCAAGGCCAGCTTACAAGTTGTGAACGTAGCTAAGCATGAAGCGGTCCTACCATCTTAATTTAATCTTAGATTTGTTTCATTTTCTACCATCATTTGCACTTTCCTATAGTTTTAACATAAAAATGTGTCAGATATGCTAACGGGTGATCTCTTTCGAGGTTCCCTAATTTTTTAAAGAAAAAACGCAGAAATTTTAAATTTAATGGGGAATATTTATCATCATTCGAAAGAACATTCTTTCGCATTTATTTTTTAAAGATTTCTTTTTTTTAAAGTTGACCGCGTTTACATTTCAGATGGTTCTTTCGTTGAGTCTAATTTTCGATGACTCGTTCGAGCATTTCAACTGGTAACTGGCAAATGATATGCGTGATGTTTTGCTCCGAGAGCTAAATTGAAGTGGGATTGTCACTTCAGGTTGATCTTCGTCCCAAATGCAGCAATTTTGCTTGTTTACATACCCATTGAGCCAGAAATGGGCCTCATCGCTGAACAAAATTTGGCTCCAAAACGTCGGATCTTCTTGGAACTTTTCAAGAGCCCATAGAGCGAAGCGATGTCGCTTGGGAAGGTCGAGCGGCTTCAGTTCTTTTACAAGTTATATTCTGTATGCTTTCAATTTAAGATCTTTATGTAAAATGCAGCAAGTTTTTCCTTACGTCAGTTCGAGTTGATGCGAACGGCGCCGAATCCTTCCTTCGTGTACATTCTCAGCTGCGGCTGATAATTTTATTGACATTTGGCTGTTTGCTTTAATAAAGTTTAGGTATCAACTTAAGGCATAGTATTTTCAAAATTTCCTTTAATAATTTTTTAACAAGTTGGATCTAGATATGATTGGTGTATCACACCAAGCCACAGCAAAATCGTTAAAGATTATACAGCTTATGAACTTGCATAAGAAGGTACCTAAGTCACGTAATTAGTAGAATAAACACAAGTTGATGTTCCGTTGCTTTCTTGTGTTTTTTTTTCCTTTTTTCTGGAAAGCTTAGCTGTGCTTGGCGGGCCTTGATCAACTAAAAGTCCCTGCGCAGTCGCGAAATTCTTACGGGCGGAAGGAATGAGTATCCTGGCTTTATAAAGGACTGTGCTTACCAGTCAAGGTGCGACACTAGCCATAGCCTATGCTAACCAAGCCAAGACTTTCAAATACCAATATAGTATATTTAAAGTCTTAAAAGCAATTCAGTGCAGCTCACAATTTGACATAAGGGTACATTAGACTCGTCAGATAGACTGCAGTCAAGATTCTGTCCCTGCATTTCTAGCTTTTGTAAACCGTTCATTCCATGAATTGCCGTTGTGGTTTAGAGTTAAAAAACATCACATAAATAATTAAGAGGAATGTTCCCGAGTTTAACAGTATTCTTGAACCCACTAATATTTCTTTTATTGCTCAGTTCGTTCAATTATTGGAAACTCGCTTAATAGATTAGACCAATCTGGAGATCTAAAAAGTGCATATACAAGTACTTGTAAATTTTTTCTGAGATTAGAGATTTACTTTATTCATACTTTATCAAATATGTATATTGGACTATAAATTTTTTGATACAAAATGGGGATTACTGGGTCAACATGCTCTTTGCAGACGAATGGGATTCTTGAAACTCGTGCTATTGAAACAAAATTAAAAACGGGACCTAAGTCTACATGTGACGTTTATTAAATCAGATTGGACAGGAAATTTTTAATTTTTATACCCTGAATAAAATAGAATAACTTTGCCACGAAGTTTGTAACTACACGTTGGAGACCCTATAAAGTATATATACAAATGATCAGTATGACGAGGTGGATCGATCGATTCGTCTGAAAAGCTCTCTGCTTTTCTGATATTAATCTGAAGTTTTACACACGTCCTTTCCTCTTCTAGAAGCAGCTTATTTGTCAGAACCGTCGATATCGAATCACTATATCATATAGTTGCCATACAAGCAGTCCGATTAAGGAATTTGTAATAGTCCAGTCCTTATAGTAAGTTCACCTCGTAATTCGATAAACCCATTTATAGTCTGTAAATACCTACCATATATATGTAGGTTTTGAGACAACTTTAGGGTGTCAATATATAAGTATTCACAGACATATAAATGGGTATATCGAATTCCGAGATTCTTACCTAATTTAAGCTTAAATCACTGGACTATAAGGAATTTTTTGTATTTGTTAAGCGTATTGTAGTTCGGTGCAACCGATTGAATCGAAAAGAAGTCGGAATTAGTTGGTATTCCGCAATTACATATTTGTGAACTGATTTAATTACTTTAATGAAATTAAATTAAGTTTTTTTAACCGATTAAAATTTAAGAAATTAAATTAATTAATATTTTATAAATAGTAATGAGGGGAACCCAATCAATCGATTAACTCGATTGTGAGGAGATATATACATATATATTTCATATTCAGCATTTTTTATCGATGAGGTGATTCAATTAAGTGGAAAAATTCCATATTTAAAATAAACTAGATCACCTACAAATCGAAACACGGAACTGCCTATTGGAATTGCCAACAAAAGCTTACTCAACGCTTGTCACTGCGGCCAGCTGCTTTGCATAAATGCGGTTGGGAATCACATTTCACGAGAAAAGTCAGTACGCCGATGAAAACAGCGCACACTTTAGTTCCGCTCATCCTTCTAATGACGGCAGAGAAAGAATTCACCGGAATACATCCGTTAGCTAACAAAGCGGAAAATTAATCGCATTGTTCGTAATTTTGCACAATGTCATTTCACTAAGAAATTTCGCAAAAAAATAAAGCATTACTTGCATTAAAATTCAATTAGCGCGTCATAGCTGAGCGTTGGCCTCAATTTGCGCTGACTAAGTTGAGCGATTGCATATCCGCTTCGGCTTCGCGTTACGCCTTCGCATACAAAGTCATACATCGATGTAGTTAACCCTTTAACGCATGCGGATGCGCTCACACATACTTACATACACAAACAACATTGAGTAGGCGCCCAGCTATTGAAGCGTAGAATCAATCATTTGCTGTCGCTTGCTGGCAACCGTTAACACAATTGACAACTGCAGCAGTTTAGGCAACATTGGCATTGAATTCGAAATTGATTTTTCGAGAATTTGAAATTGAGCAGCGCGCGCCAGCGCTTGTTGTTGCTGCAGTTGAAGACGAGATTGCAATGGGCACGTGAATGCCGTGTTGCTGGCTGTCAGACAATAGCTGCGGGCATGGGACGCTTCCCACCGCCGCGGACTGCCTGCTGTAATGACAACGAATTTGCGCGACAATTGCCCAACTGCACACAAACAACAATGCATGAGCGCAAAAACAAAATGCGCTGCGCTAATCAACGGTGCCGCGTAACTCTTTCGTCAAACTCTGTGGCTGTGAGGCGTACATGAGTGTGTGTGTGTTTGTGTGTTAATGCGCGCGCATGCGGTTCTCCGCGCCTGATTTGGACACTCAATTTCTAATCAATGTGCCATCAATCGTCACGCCGCCGATTGTCATCATTTATCACAGCACCTTGGCTTGATTGGCAGCGCCACATTGACTGCGGCACACGCGCCCAGCACGTACCAACCTCTAATTCAGTGTTGCAGCGCCGCTGTGTCCATTGTTAGTGCGTTGTTGTTATTTTGGTGTATGTGGCGGCGAACAATGCATCAATGATGATCTTAATTTGTGCGCTGATGCTGCGATTAGGCAACATTAACTTGACTTCAGACTCAAATGCTTACACACATACGCATCCGCATAGTTCCCAAAGGATTAAACGAGGGATGGCACTCGCTGTTTATCTGCTGTCACATATGGGAAATGAGTGATTGGGCCTGGGTATACCGAGCTGTTTGTGTATGAATGAAAAAAAGTGTGAACAAAAGTCACGTGATTAATTGTGCGACGAGATATAAATTTTAATTTATTTTTGTGATATTTGTGATAAGCTTTGCAGAAAAATGAAAGAGTTGTATGTCAATTAATAAAACTATTATTTTCATTGCAAAAATGTTTGAGTTAGTTGAAGTTAGTAAAAAGCGAATATCTCTTAAAATGTGATTAGTAAAGAAAACGGAATAAATGCTCAACAGACCATATTGTCAGGAAAATTCAAGTGAGTTAAGTATTCTTTTGCCACTCTTCTAGAGGCCAGTGTTTGGATTCTATCAGAAAATCTATCGACTATGGGGATATAAGGATGATCGGATAGTTTTAAGTATCAATTATTTTTAACACATGACGATCTTAGCTTGGGTCCTATCCTATAACTTTTGTCGTCTCAACAAATTAAGGTCTAATGAGAAGGCACAACACCGCTTCTTCTTCCAAGAACGGCGCGTTACGAAGAGCGTAAGAAGTTTAAATTTACTCTCCGTAGTAAGGCGGAGTGGAGTGATTTCGCGCTCGACTTACAACTTAGGGGCAGCAATATCCAGTGATACACTGACGGTTCGAAAACATCGGAAGGCATTGGAACAGGCATTGCGGAACCGCATCAATATCAATGGAATGTTTCCCGAGCATATTTCAAGCAGAAGTCTCTGCCATAAGCCAGTGTGCAGAAATTAATCTCCAACGCAACTATTGCAACCAGCGTATAGCTATACTCAGCGGTAGCCAAAAGGCACTAAAACCGATCTCAGCTTACGAAGTCAAATCGTTATTACTGGACAAGTGTATAAGAAGTCCGAACTGCCCATTAGTTTCCAGCCGTGTACACCTGGTCTGGGTGCCGGGGCCTAAAGGGGTAGCCGGCAATGAGAGCCGATGAAGTAGTCTGTTCTGCAGCGGATTGCGGTGGGATCCTACACCATTAAAGAGTTGCTGCGCACGGAGGAGAAAGTGGGGAGAGTACAGCGCTGGCAACAGGCAACAAAAATGCGCCGCCCAAATTACTATTAGGAGGTTACAACTTAGCAAGGTTTAGAGGTATGATCCACCTCCGCTGAGATACATTCCGTCTGCCTGTCGCACTCTATACTTGGCATTGAAGGCACAAGAAATACTTTCAACTTCCGTCCAACACGGGCATAGTCTCTTGAAAAAACTGCCGGTTTTGTGACATGGAACCGGAAATTCCAGAACAGCTGGCCATGAGATAATGCGCTCATCAAAAGTTTCCTTCAATAAATTAATTGTTTCGTTGGCAGTGTGGCATGTAGTCTTGTTGGAACAAAAGGTCGTCCGCTTGAACATCCTCCAATTTAGCATGAAAAGGTTCTTAATAATGGCTCGGTAGTCTTTATATTAACTGTAATATTATGGTCGGCTTCATTTTTGTAAAAACACGGAGCAAGATCGATTTTTTGAAGATGAAAAGGCGTCTCAAGGAGGGTTTGTGGATTTTCACTACTCCAAATACGATACTTTTGTTTATCAACGTACTCATTCAAACAAAAGAGAGCTTTATCGCTGAACAAAATTTTATGAATAGACTTACTATCGCGTATTAAAAAGAAATGTTTGAATATTCCCATGCAGCCATATGGCACGACCAAGATAACTATCTTATAAATGCACGCAAAATTTGAATATTCCTTGTCAGTTATGAGAAGTTCCCACAGGCGACGCTTACTATTCTAATTGACTTTATCGCAATTTAATTTGTTTTTGTTTTTTCTTGAACAACTTGTGAACGAAAAAACATCTTATCATATCCTCATCATTATACCTTCCACTTCTCGGAGACTATTTAGTACTAGGCCAGTTTAATCGTGAGAACTCCGCATGCTTTGTGACTTATGGCTTATTTTCTTACGCAAATATTGCACCCCGTCCCTTAGACAATATGAACATCCCTTGCTGGACGGTCTCATGCTTGGTGCACCATGACCGAGTCATCATTTAGATCAATTGTAGCGCTTAAAACTTGACTTTTGACCCTTCTTGCGGTATTGTCAAAACGCGCTACGCTGCCGTAAACACAACCCCCAACAACTCAAAATCATACAAGTGTGTGTATGTGTGTGTCGGTAAGGCAACACCTGTGCTGAAGCGCTACCGCAAACGGCAAAGGTGCTATATGACTTTTCGGAACGCAATCCAGCGGAACAGTGGTGGTTGACTTGGCCCGGCTTGCCTTGGCCTGACGTCTTGCCCACGTAAGTGTTTCGACGTTTCGTGGCATGCAACAATCTGCAAGCGTACCCTCACACACACGCAGCGGAACTGGACAACCTGCTGCCTGAATTATGCATAATTGTGCTCAGCTGAGTTGAGCGTTGTTGAGTTGAGTTGTATCGGCTTAAACGGGTTGTTGAGTCAGCTTTCGAAGGGATGTTTCATGACAGCTCACCTGCAGGACTACACCTGTGTAGTTGTTGTGTATGCGGACCTGTGCAACCTGTGTTGTAGTCCTTCATATGTGACAAGCACTGCACAATGAAGTAGCCTGACAATCCCAACTTAACCGAGTCACCTTGGTTCGTACGTACCGCTTGTATTGACTTATCCAACTGACTTGGTGAACTAAGGTTTTGACCAACGCTTGTCTGGGGCATATGATTGAATTGAATGCATTTTAACAACACTTGCTGATCCTTTGATAGCCGTTAGGTCCCTTTGGGATCAAGTAGAGCAGTGCCCGCACTTCGACCTCTGCGCTCTGCTATTGTTGTTTTCGTGCACGCCACCAAATGAGTTCGTCCATAACAGCAACAACAATGGTTGTTTGTGTGTGTTCTGTATTCTATTTTATTTTTTACCGAGTGTTGCTGTTGTTTTTGGTACGGCGGTCAAGTGTCAGCACACTTGCCCACATATGAAGTGGAATTGAGTGTAAGCCAGGTAGTGTCGCGGCCGCAGGGGTTGTTTATTCGGGCCAATTATCTATTCACTTTTCTGACTTAAATGTACTACTAACTATTATTAATGCTGCTGTTGTTGTTGTCGTTGCGTTTATTGTGTGCCATATGAGTGCACACGATTCATCATTTACATATACTCATACACACACACACATGGCGCTGCTCGCATTCACTTTCGTCGCGGAGCGCGAGTCCTGTGTGAGTCCTTCCGGTCCGTCCGCGTTTTTTGGACTAAAGAGTCAATTGCGCAGCCTTAAATGGCACACTTGTTCCTCAAAGCGTCTAGTGAGCGGTTGTGTCCATCTCGAAAATCTTCAGCAAAAGTGTATAAAAAAGTTGAAAGTTCAATAATTTTGTGTTTCTATTTCTTTCTCGAACCTATAAGTTGGTTGAAACTGTGTGCCTTAGTTTGAAGTGAAATTTTTGCGGGTTTTGCTTTGTAAGTACTTTAGGCTGGTATTATATAAAGTGTCTACAATAATTGTTTGAAAAGTGAAAGGCCTTTGGATTGTTAGAAAAACGATATTAGTAATTTAAAAATTTCGGTATAAAATATTCTCGACAATTTTCATAAATGAAAAGATTATTTGTGAAATATCAATTTTTTGGAAAAAAACTTCATTTGCAGTCCTCAAAAATTTTGGTGTAACAAATTTGCGTTATGTTTGCTTGAAAAGTGGATTTTTCAATATTTAATATATTTTAAATTAATTTGTATTTTAATTTTAGAGGACGTAACAGAAGTTTTAAAATTTTTATAACAAATTTTCAAAAAAAAAAAAATTTTTTAAAATTTCCAAAAGAAAAATGTAAGAATATTTGCCGCAATTTTTTGTGCAAATTGATAAAAAAAAACCCAAAATATAAATTTTTCTATTTAATTTTAATTTTATTTTTTTTAATGCTAAAATGCATTTCGAAGCAAATTTATGTTTTTTACTTGAGCTTAAATCTTAATTTCAACACATTTGTCGCATTCTTCCCCATTTAAGAAAATAAGTTAAGAATTTTCAGATAAATTTGCTCCCATTTTTTAATTTTCACATATGTTTTAAATTAATTGAAATTTTTTGTCTCATTTCTCAAAAAATATTTAAAAAATATAAATATAAATATTATTTTAAATTTCTTAAAAAAATTGGACTCATAAAATTTATTTAAAATAAATATATAATATAATATGATTACTTTAAATTTTTAATTTTTTCGTTTCCTATTTTTTTTTAATTTTTTTTTTCAAAGTTCAAAATATAAATTTTTTCGGCTTAAAACATTTTGTACATCAGTGTGTG
Organism: Bactrocera dorsalis; assembly: GCF_023373825.1. NCBI lineage: Eukaryota > Metazoa > Arthropoda > Insecta > Diptera > Tephritidae > Bactrocera > Bactrocera dorsalis. The sequence continues at coordinate 86,037,060 of NC_064303.1, forward strand.
TTTTGAACTTTTTGAAAAAAAAAATAATAATAATAATTTAATTATTAAATAATAAAAATAATTTAAATATTCAAAAAAAAAATTATTAACAAATAATAAATATAAAACTAGCAGAAAATTTAAATTTTTTGAAAAAAAGTCCATAAAAATTTTTTCATAATTTTATAGTTATTTATATGATTTTATTGTTGTTAATGTCATAAGAAAAAAAATATTTCACTAAATATATTTTTCATTTATTAAATTTTATTTTAACATTCAAATTGTTTTTAACATTTTGTGTATTTAATTTTTTTAGTGTTTTGGAATGTTCCAAATTAAAAAAAATAATAATAATTTAAATATTAAAAAATAATTTAAAATAAATAACATAAATAAAAAAATTAATCAAAAAATTATTTTGAAGAAAAAATTAATTATGATTTATTTATTAAAATTTTATTCTCAAGTAAAATAATATTTTCTGATTTCTCTGTTGTTTGAATTTTTCCAAATTAAAAAAAAAAAACAAAGAAATAAATATTAAAAAGTAATTTTAAACAAATACAATATAAAAAAAAATTAAAAATCAATTCTTGAAAAAATTTATTTATTTATTTATATTACTTATTTTTTTTGTTTATTCAGCTTTTATTTTGTAGATCAAGCATATTTTCATTCTTAACTAATTTTGTGTATTTAGTTTCTTACTGTTTTGAAGCTTTAAAAAATAATATTAATTTAAATATTAAAAAATCAAGTAATACATTTAAAATAAAATAATATTAATTTAAATAATATATTAAAAAATAATAAATATTAAAAAATCAAGTAATACATTAAAAAAAATTTAAAAAATAAATGTTTAAATTTTGTCGCTTTGCTACTATAATATTACCTAAGTCTTCCATTTCGGCTTACAACTTTCAACTTCGTCCAAGCCGCACTAAATAATAGTAATATCAAGACAATACCATCAGCGGTACAGCCCATGGCTGCCACATTAGAATTAAAAGGCATCCTGTTACGCGAAACAAAAAGACAATAACAGTAAAAATAATAATGTTAACAATAACAACAGCTGTTGGTTCAGTGATTTTATCGGCGGTGTATTCATTAAAAGTGGCGCGGCCATTGCACCAGCTACGAGCCACCAGCTAGCTGCCGGACCAAACGCCAGAAGTGCTACAGTGGTCCAGTACTCCGAACTGCTCACCCACGTAACAGTGGCGTATGTTGTTGTTGTACGACACACAGCGTTCGATTTGCTGGCGAGTACAATAGCGGGCTACTACCGAATGTTGTTGTGGTTGGTAGCCAACAATTTGGTAGTTTTTTTCACGCCAGCTAGTCAGTAGGCGTCCGCCACGCTGGTCAATTGACCTTTGATGAGCCCAAAATTACAGCTGCAACTGGTAATTTCCTGCGGTTGTGGTGCCCGGTGGCGTTGCAGTAAGTACGTCGCTCATGCCACAAGGCAGTTGATGCTGTGGCGCTGTTTTGCGGCGTAGATGCCGCGGTGCAGCGCGGTTTGTTAACGTGGCTTTTGCTGCCACTGTGGCGCTCATAAATCATTTGCCGCATGCGCGGCGACCGCTACTGGACTCCAAGTCAGCCGCGCGCAAGCTTGTAATGAGCATTGTACTGCCGAAATATATGTCAATAATTTTATTGTTGTTGTATATTTTTTTTGTTTTTGTATGAATGTTACACTTTGGATCTATTAGCCTATTTACCGATTTCTTTTTTTATTTTCAGGATCTCTCTACAGTGGCGGCAACACCACAGGCGACGACGAGTACAACCGTGACCGTTCGTTTAGCGAGAAAGCGGATTGCCTTGATTTGACCGACGACGAAAACGGTTTCGACATACGTTGTGAAGTTTGTGATAAAACATTTCCGGAGCTAGACGAGTGAGTAATTCTTTTGACCACATTTTCAGAGTTTATTTTTTAGAAATATTATTTAATTTCGGACTAAAAGAGATCAAATCAGAATATTTCTTTGAAAATAGGGCTAGAAATATTTTTTGTAAACTTTTTTCACGATTCGATGTACGAGATATGACGAGAATGTTTTCGTCGTAAGACAAACTCAACTTGCATAAAGGCCTATATAAAATATTGGTTATTTTGTTGCCTTGAACCATAAACTATGCCTAATTTTGTGAAGCTATCTTGCCAAATAAAGAAGTTTTCCATGCAAGAACACAACATAGTGGTCCGATATCGACGGTCTCGACAAATAAGCAGTTTCTTGGGGAGAAAAAGCCGTCTACAAAATTTCAATTCGATGTCTCATATTTGGTGGACTAGTTAGAGTATATACAGACAGACGATTAAACGTGCATGCCTGAATCGACTTAGCTTATCACGCTGATCATGTCCATATTCTTTTTATAAAGTATCTGGGATTTCATTTTGGGTATTACCAGCGTCGAGGCATACTTAGTATAGCCAGTTCAAGGCATAATAATAAACCCTAGCTTAAGACAATAAAATTAATTAACGATAAAAAGAGCGAGTACACATACTTACCAGTAAGGGTACACGTATAGTTAGTTTGGCTTGTAGGCATGAAATATTTTTTGAAATAATCAGTTCTCAATTAATACACATTTACGGCACACTCGTCCAAAGGCTTCACACATCCTTAGGCTAGCAATTTTCTCTACTGAAATGTACTATGATTATCGCAATCAATTGGATTGTGTTGATAATTAAAATAACCCTTTGAATTTCTAAGTTCAATAAGCAATGGACATCAGATAAAAGCAGTCCGCAATTGTATTTATATTTAGCTTGTTAAGAAGGCACTGTTAATAATAGAGGACTATGGCAGCCAATCGATTGCTTAATCGAATTATCGCTGTTAATTACACCAGCCGTATGTGTCATCAGTGATAATGAGGCAGCAATTAAATGTGTCAATCTAACGGTAAACTTATGTATGAATACCAACAATACACTTTTAGGTATATATATTAGCAGCTATTTAGTTTGACCTTGACTAACCACTTCTGTTTCCTGCTATCTTCCTTTCTTCATGGTCGCTTGCTGTCTTATGAAGTTGCTTGTTCTTTTCATGCTTTAATTAAGCATATAAAAAGAGCTTAGTGGCGAACACACCCGCTTAAATCTCTTTGAATGAAGACAAATTTTTAAGGAATCGGTCCTTAAATTAGCCGAAGTATTTGAAAGCTGTTGTAGAAAATGCTGCCGTATATCAACTAGTAAAAGCGCATAAAGGTGTAATCCTCGCTCGTTTCAATCGAACCTCAGAGATTACAAATAACAAACAACAACATAATAATTAAGTGATGGGCCTTTTTACCTTGAACAGGCTATGTTAAGTTTGTAAACCCAAACGACAACGTCGTAGATCCTATAAATTACCGGGTTTCAGCCATTTTTAATACGATCTCAAGAATTGGGACTGTCTCAAAGAAGAACCTGGCAGAATTTAGAAAGGATTTGTGCTTGCATTCGTATAAAATTGTTCTCACTCAAGAACTGTTGTCATTGGACCGCTATAAACGTCGTGACTTCGCTGATTTTGTTTTGAAACAACTTGAAAAGTATAACGATTTTTAAAGATATTAATCTTCTTCGACAAAATTGACGATTCCGGTGCGAAGGAAATCCACTAATTTTTTATGAATAAACATTACCTTCACATAAATTAATAGTTGGTGTGGTTTGGTTCTGGTGGAATCATCGGTCCCTACTTCTTGCGAAATGAAGCAGGTGACACCGCCACTGTCAATGGAGAACCGTATAGATCGATGATAACTAACTTTTTATGGCCACAATTGGAAGAAGTTGATCTTGAGACAATATATGATTCAACAAGACGGGGCTATGTGCCACACAACCGAACTATTGCGAGAAAAGTTTGGAGATTCAATTATTTCAAGAAATTGTGACATTGAATGGCCTCCAGGAAATTGTTATTTAACGCCATCAGACTACTTATTGTAGGGTTATTTGAAGTCATTGGTCTTTAGCAATGCATCAGACACTCTTCAAGCTTTAGAAGTCAATATTGTACTCGAAAATTGGGTTCATCGAATTCGTGCCTGCAAATGAAGTCGTGAAGGCTATTTCAAGACTTAATTGTATCGATTGTACTGCACATTAAATTCGAAAACATTTGAAAGCACTTTTCAATTAGTGTGTGTGTGTGTTTTTTTTTTTTTTTTGTTTCTCGAACTCTTATTGGAAAACCCTGTTTACAACCGAACTAGCCACTAAGTTTTTGAGATATCGATCGGTAATTTCGAACTCGTAATTTTTCCCCAAGAAACTGCTCATTTGTGAGAATGGCCGATATTGGTCACCTTTGTTGATATGAAGGTTGAGATTATGATAAAATGTGTACAGTGGACCACTTTTGGTAAGCGGAACTGACGCTGTGAGATGAACCAAACTTAAAGTTACGGTGTCTATATGGTATAGTTGCCATATAAACAGAACGAACGGAAAAAGTGCTTGAATGGAAAGCTTTTTTATTTCAAATTTGGAATGGCGTATTGTCCAAGGAAATGGTGTCAACTCCGAAAAAATTATAAGATCCAGTAACTGTAGCATTTAGCTGCTATACAAACTGGCCGGTTGAAGCTCCTGTAAGGAATCTTTTTTAATAGTGAAGGGTGTTATGGTATAACTTCGCTGCAACCAAAGTTCACATTTTTTTGTTTTGCTTTGCTTTGCCACAAAAATGACACACGACCCTTTTTACAACAATAAAAAGAATGTCATAAATCCATACCGCTCATTAACATAGCTAATCACTTTATTTGCCCACAACACATTTCACCAATTAACACAAAGAACTCAACAACTTGGTAAACAACGGTGAATTGTCAAGCAAATTGAAATGCAAATATTTGTACGCGAAAGTGATAAAGTGTTGGCGTTTGTTTGAAGACACCCCTGAGTGTCTTCCAATTCGAGTGGAATTAGTGCAAGGCTTCGTGTGTAAACGCCAATGTGTCGCTAAGCGTTGAAGCACACAAGCTTATTTGCGCGACAGTTAAAGTCAATTGTTGAAGTGTTGATATATTTACTTGCCACCGCACATACATACACACACATATGCAGTGATACATATGCACTGATTGAGCGCGGCTGAGCACGACGTGCACACAAGCACAATTGAAATACTGATTTGTTTGCACAGTCAAGAGGCGGTAGCGGGCGAGTTGAAGTCATGCGCGCTTAGCTGGTCACTGTGCCACCGCCGCCGCTCGTGAATTATGGTAAAATACTATATAAGTGTTCATGTGGAAAGTAGAGTAATGTGCAGCAGGATGTTTCATCTGGGCGCCGGACGGCCCTTCGTGTGCGCGGCTAATGCATATTTTAGATTTTATGCCATTATTAAATGAGCAAGTGCGACGGCACGCAACAGATAACTCGCCAAACCACTCCATAACACATGGCACATATGGCATTCAGCGCCGTTGGAGGCAACATAGATGTGGCAGGTCCTTTCATTGATATTTTCACCATTATAGAATAGCTAAAAACCAGCACAAAATAATATTTTTATTCAAGCAAAGTTAGCGCCAACAGACATACGCTGAATTTCACCTGAGCGCCACATCCCCAAAGCGGTCAGTAATACAAACAAAAAACACTAAGAACGCCCCACTTGAGAAGCGCGCTGAACACACCACATATGCCCTCATAAGTACGCGCTCGTATGTCCATTATTTGCTTGATTATCGCCGCGTTCCCGTCATCCTTTTTGTTGGCGCTCTTATCTGATATTTGTCGTGCACTCATTCATTTTGATGTACATGCAAACCGCCCCAGCAAGGCAAATAAAATCAAACAACAACGCCTTCAGCCACTCAACACCCACGCGCGCACTAACACACGCCTTTTGCAAGCGCCGCCGCGTAGTATACATGTATTTGCCTATTGACATGTGCTACCTCATTACGCGCGGTACTCCAACCAACACCCAACCAACAGCGCAGCGCGCCCCACTCGTTGAACGCCCGTGCGCGATAAGCATCTTCGTTCGTCAAATTGTGAGTTTTTATATTTCGAATATGAGCGTTATGCGCTGTGTGTGTGGGTGGACATGCACATCAAGGACACAAATCCTGACGTTTCTGTTGTGCATGGTTTCCAACAGCTGCGCTCGCAAAACGATTTTGGTCGGGATTGTACATATTGGAGCGACGCGATCGTATCGCACATTAAATATTGAACATCATTTGGCTAATTGTTGACAGGCGAACCAGTAGACAAATATTTAGACAATAGCTTTGGCGGCATTGAGCACATTTATCATGATTATTACATATGTAGCATGGCATAGCAAATGTATTTATTAACTATTTGAGCTGCCTTTTCAGATATTTGTGGTTTTTATTTAATTATACATTTTTATTAAAACTTACAAGTTTCTAATTTCGAATTTTATTTTCTAGGTTGGACCATCATTTGGTTGCTAAGCACTCGTTTCGTAAAGACGAGTTTCCCTGTGAGTTGTGCAACAAGCCATTTTGTCATCGTCCTTTATTACTGAAGCATCGCGCCTTAGAGCACAACGAAGTTCGAAAGTATCCCTGTGAGAATTGCCCAAAGGTAAGTTTCACGTTAGTCTACCTTCTTATTTAAACAATTCGTTATAGTTTTATTTGAATTTAGTTTTAATTTTGCTTACACTTTTTTTTTTTTTGATTTTTTTGGTTTGTTCAGTATTAAATTTTTTGGTATTATCAGCAGTTTAACGAACGTTCTGGTTAGCATTCGGGTTTGCATTCAGAGTTCAACTAACTGGGTTTGCACCTCGAAGCCGTAATTCAGCTGAGCCAATATTCTGGTGTGGGGTATATAATCGGAATGGATGAAAATAGAATCTTCAAAGTGTGGCGCTTTTTTGGGAGCTTTCCTAAGAATCTTGAACTATCAAACATAGCCTAGAACCTAGCACTGAATCTTGAACTATCAAACATTCTTACCATCTTTTCGTACGTGTCGCCACTAACCCATGCATATTTCTGTCACAATAAAAAAAACCAGCCGAAACTGTCATTCTTGTTTCTTCCCTGAAATCAGAATTTCTTTAAAATATTAGAAATACTTTGTCCGATCTTTCTATTGCCAAAGTTTTCTGCATTGTTTATTTCTTCTTTCGCAGTTTGCTCGACTGAATTTGGGAGCTATTCGCTTTATCCAAATCCGTTGTAGCTCTCATAGGTTGTTCGGTTGAAGCTTCAGGGCACAATCTTGTAGTTTCTAAATCGATTTATTTACAAAATCCCTAACTTCAATTCTTCTATGGCATTACAACTGAACATCGGTCTGGGCTGAGAACACACAACTTTGTCAGTTGCCGCGATCTTTTGCTAGTTTACGTTAATTGTATATCAGAAATGCAGACAGTTCGAGTGCACTTAGTCCTTCCATTGGAGGCGTGAGCCCCCTTACTTCTGACAACCATCTCGATTCGAAGAAGCTTTTCGTTGAAGCATCATCTTTTATGCGAACAACATGACCTTCATAGCATCTCGATTGTATATTCAGGCGTTTAATTACTTTCATGTCGCCATACAGTTCAATATTCATCGCTCACACGGACGACTTCAAAGACCTTACGGTGAATAGTTCCCTCAAATGCTCAAATACTTTCTCTTTTCGATTCGTCATCATCTATGCTTTTGAACCGTATGTAAGGTTGGGAATGATAAGAGACTTATAGAGCGTAATTTTTGTTTGTCGAGAGAGGGATCTGCATCTCAATTACTTATCGATCCCAAAGTGGCATCGATTGGCAAGAGTTAAATTATTCATGGCTTGGAACATTGGTGGAATTTATGCTGGATCTGGGATATGCAAAGTTCTTAATTTTTTCAAATTTATAGCAACCAACAGCGATGTAGTTCATAAGGTGAGGAATCTTTGTACCGGGCCTCCATATACTCTGTCTTGCCCTCGTTCACCACAAGACCAAACTGATGCTGTTGTAGTGGCTGAATTTCTCCTAGTTGACAGTACTTGTCCGGAGAAAAATCCGGGTCTGTTCCAGTTACGTAGACCCGACTATCGTGGGAATGACCAGCCTCTTCTTTGTCACTTCTTTTGCCTGCACTTAGTCGCATTTATTATGAATACTTAGAATATAATTACACAGCTAAACCTTTCGTTGCGACTGAGGCCTTTAATAGTTTCATTATCAGAAATCGTAAACACGCGTCTACTTATGGTTGTATTTAATAAGCGTACCACGTGTTCATGTCCTTGTAAACCACAGCGCACAGTGCGGTAGCCAACAGTAGTTGATCATTTGTATGTACATTAGTCAATCTGCGAAATAGCCATAAGCGCGAGCACATTTCTAGCAAGTGGCAAATGAAGCTGAGGCTCGCGGCCCGCGGCTGTCAGCTCAGACGTGTTTTGCCGCTCAAACGAAAGAGATTGTCCGGCCAGTGTGTGGCATTGTAGAGCAGCGCAGCGCCGCACCCCGTGCCAGCTCACCTGTGCGCCGTATTCGGCTGCTTGTTGTTGACTTTGAAGAGACTCCGCCTCGTCCATTTATCTTCTTTGTGACAATCTTGCGCCTCGCAGCAACAACACACCCTTGCCATGAGCCATGTATGCCTCCGTGTTTCGTGTGTTATGTAGCGGAATATGTTTTCAACAAATCCAAGATTACGTAGCATGCGTTAATTTTTCAAAAGCAGGACGGTGCTGGCGGTGGGTTGGGGGCTCAAATAAGAAAAGATAATAGTACAATGAATAAGATAAAAATTAATGGAATGTCACGGTGCTTAATGCTTAAAGTGCGAAGATTGATCAACAAGCGCCAAAATGAAACAGTTAAGGCAAATCAACAACAACAACAACACAAATAACAAATAGACCTGAAAGACCAGCGTGATTGTTAAGAGTGTCAGGGTGGAGGAGGAGGGCGTAGTGGGGACGCCATTTCGAATCGTAGCAACGACAAATGTCAAAATCATTGATTTCATTACAATGTGGCATTTAACAAAGTAACGCATGAAACGCGCAACAATAAAGTGCTGGAGAATAGTTAGTAAAAAAAGACTCGGTCTATAAATTTATGAGCGATGAGGTGCTGCGCTGCCAACGCTGCTGCCGACGTCGCCGTGTTGATAATGCGGATGATAAAATACTTTTGATTTCTAGTAGATCAATAGCCGGCGGCCACTTACTTTTGAATTACCACCACTAAAGCGGAATACAACAAGAAGAAAACAACCAAAGATTAACAACAATAACAACAATTGTTACTCGAATAACAACAAACACCATGAAAACAAAAAAAGACAACAACAAATTAAACGCAAAAAAAGCAGACTCGAAATAGAAAATCTCCATGCATTGTTTGAATATCAAAAATAACTCGAAAATGGAAATAAAAAATGTCGAAAATTAGACAAAAGAAAAATGAGTTTGAAATATTAAAAATCAGGGCGTGTACTCACCCAAAGTACTTAAAGTGTGGTAATGATCAAATTTGGGGCTGTGACGTCCGCCCGCACACTTCAAAAAAGGTCGAAAGGTGTAAATAAAACAAAAAAACACGAACGTTATTGAGCACTTGCCACGATTGATGGTGAACTATGAAGATCTACACACATACATATGCGTACATAAAGCGGCAGCTAATAGCTGGACTTAAACAGAAATTGAACGCTGTCACACTGCAGGCTAAGACACGTCGTCCCTAACTTGGCTTTAGTGGCAGTTACGTCTTTTGGAGAACTTTTATATTGAGTTAAGCTCAAAACTAATTTACCGTTAGACTGTTGTCTAAATTTTCGAACTTAAGTACCCTTCAAAAATAGAAAATTTTATAGAAAATATTAAAAATAAAGTTTTATTGCAAAAGTTTCGAACGGATACTATGCTCAATTATGGGTTCACATCGGGTTCCTCGATCAAAAAACGGCATAATTTCATATTTTTTTATAAACATAAAAAATTAAAAATTTTAATCAAACTTTTTAATATAGCAAGAAATCATATTCTACCAAAATTTTCGGAAATCTTCAAAATATTCAAAACTCTGAAATTTTCGGCTGTTTTTTTCAAAAGAAGGTGTCTTCGTGCAGAACTTCTGACACGATCGTTTACGGGTTCTAACTAAGATCATAAACTGGCTATTGGTTGAAGGGAAAGTGGTTTACGAAAAACCGACAAAATATGGAACAAAGAATTTGACTAAAATTTTGTTTTTCTGACCACATTTCTTCTGCGGAATTCGCAAATACAAGCCTGCGAGTAGTACAAAGCCTTCAAAGACGGTCGATAGCATCATTGAGACATGCCTCGTTCTGGACGACATTCGACTTCTTCAACTGACGAAAATATTAAAAAAGTTAAGGATATGGTGCTTGAAAATTGTTAGGCAGGTGTTAGAGAGATGGCAGGAGAGCTCGGCAAGTCCGTTCGAATGAATTTCGTGAATATTTTGGGTATGAAATCCCTTTTTGCTCAACTCGTCCCTAAAAAGTTAATTTTTTTTTTTCAAAAAGAGTACCGTAAACAGGTCTCTTTGGTCCAAAAACGTTATTAATACAATCGATCAACCACCATATTCACCAGATTTCGCTCAGTGTGATTTTTTCTCGGTCTACAAACTAAAATTGTCGCTTCGTGGAACCCGCATTCAGTCGATCGAAGCTATAATACAAAATTCGCTGAAGGAACTGAAGACACTTACAAAAAGTGTTTCGAGGACTGGAAAAGTGTAGGTCTAAGTGTATAACATCTGGTGGGGATTACTTTGAAGACGCCAGAATAAATATTGATGATAATCAACTTTGAAACAGAGATTCGAGAAAAACGCGTTTAAAGTTTTAAGTGATTATACAGCTGACCTAACGCATGCAAATTTTCAAGGACGTAACTCCAAAACTATTACTCGGAACTACTTAAGCATTAAGTGCAATATTCTTCAAAAGTCATAAAAATAAATAAGACAATATTAACTTTTTGATGCCTCGAAGTCCATGAAAACCCTTAAGCGCAGTTAAACGATTTTCCTGCTGGGCCGCTGGTCAGTTTGATGTACAATGCAACACATCAACAACGCAATCGAAAAGACAGCACGCCTCAACATAACCCTACACTCTAACGCACACATATCAGCTGGGCTTAGTGTGGAAATTCGGTTTGCATGTCGATCGAATTGTGGGTCATTAGCAGTAAGTAGATTCTCGGTGGTTGAAAACGTCTTGAAAGATGCTTTTAATGGCTGACAAGCAGCGGCAAGTTGTGGTTAGGCGGCATGCAACAAAACATGATTTGTGTTTTGCTACTTTACCGATCAAACGGTCAACGGTGGAGAATGAACGATCGATCGATCGATCAAAGCAATGGTCGTCGGTGCAGCAGCAAATGATGGTCGCCAGGTTACAGTTACGCAGCCATTACCGTTACGGGCGCATTGTGATGAGCTTACGCTGCGCGTGACTGTGCCACGCCGCGGTAATTGTTTCAGTAGTTAACGTGTCGTATGCATTGTATACGCCGACTGATCGTGCCACAAAATGAGCACAACGCCGAAGATACACCCGCAATGCGTAAGCAGACAATAGCGTAGACTTATTACGTTGCAAGGCTGGTCAATTGTTGGCCTGATCGATCTTGCATGGTCATTTCAGAAATTAAAAAAGATTTCTTTCAAATGCTCATCAGTGTAGGCTTTGTAAGCGCTACTTAGGCGCGTTAGCATATGTAATGCTTGGCGAGCACTTTCCGATTTGAATGCATTTTCTTGGAAACACGGACTTGGTATGCTAGAAGACGTTGCCGGTGGAGGTGACAAAGCAGCAAATTGAAAATGTCGAAATAAAAAGCAGACTGGGTGCATACGAAAAATTTTAAAATTCTTACTTGTTGGAACCGCACTTCGCGGTTAGATAGCGTTGGCGCTGCGTTTGCTTCATTGAAGAATTCGGAGTACTTCATGGCAATGCAAGCCCAAACGAACACGCTGATTGCAGTTGTGGGGCAGCTTCACCGCAGCAAAGCTACTTTGTGCCAAGCAGTCGACGGCGGGTGTTGAAGCGCCAACCGTGCAGACAGTTGATTTTGTCACACACTGACACAGGCACAGCAGCATAACGAGCGGTGGAAGTCGAATCGGCTGGACGTTTGGTCGCGTCAAATGGCCATCGCAACTCAAAGCGACGCGCATAACTCAAATCAACTTGGCGTAGAGTGAACGCAATCAATTCATTTTACGCCATTCACACTGAACATATCAGCGAGTGCAAAATAAAAGCACAAAACAACGCAACGCTATAATAAATAACAGGCGCTCGAAGTGAGTTTACGTTCAAAAGTGCTTCAGCGAATGCTTCAATCGACTTTACACTAATCCTTTTGATGTTGTTATAGCACGAGCTATTCTTGTTTCGCCATAGAAAAAAAATGGAAAAATAAAAATCAAATAAACATACATGCAGAGGAATGAAAGACAACAAACAAAGCCTTCACGGCTTCACGGCTGTACTTCGATCATCCGCCAGCACCGAATCTAATGCGCACAAAGGCACATACTCCAGCGCGCGATAGAAATGTATACGAGCGAATGGACGGACGGACAAACAGACAGACATACAATGACAGGCAGGGAGACATTGCCAGTCAGCCATACAGCTATTGAGGCAGCTAGCGAGTTGGCCAGGCGCGCTGCCAGCCGGTGCCATTATGACAGCATGATTAGGCATAACAGTTTCATAAAAGCAGCAAATCGTGCGCGGGCCCCGTGTCCGTAACGGCAACAACAACAACAACAATAACAGCAATAGCAAATACAATTGCAATAACAACGCTTAGCAAAGCGTCCCTTACACGCCCGCGCTTAGCGAAGCAAACAAAAAGTCACAGCTTTGCGTTAGGTGCTGGCTGTGCGGGCGGGCCGCGGCGGCTTAGTGCCAGCGGCAAGCGCAACAAATTCGCGCAAATCTTTCTATAACACATTGGCTGTTGTTGGCTCTTGGCAAATGCCCCGCAAGCAGTGCCGTAATCTACACCTGGCCACTTTGTTTGTGTCATTCTACCGTCCGCTTCAATAGCGCGGACGGGTTTGCGCCTGCGCACGGCTAAACGCTGACGAAGAAACATTTACTTTGCTTTGGTGCGACATTTGTTTTTTTTTTTACTTTTTTTCGCGCGCGCGACACGGACCAGCGACAATTGTAACAATTGAAGGTAATAATTGTGGTGGGTGGCGGCGTTGACGCAGCGCGTTGCTCTGCTGGACCTCGGCGCTGCTCTCGTTTTGGCACTTGGCAGCGCGCTCAAGTTGCTCTTGTTTATCTCAAAATTTGCGTAATCTTTACCGCTGCTTGACTTTTGCTATTCTATTATGCCTTTTAAGTATATTTGCCATTCAGCATCTGCGTTGTTGTTGCTCCTGCGTAGCCAGCGCGCAATTTGCATATGACGCAGATCTGTTTGGGCGCGCATTACCTGTTTCAAGTTTTTGTGTTTTCCGTTTCATTCTTTGGCGTTGATGTTTTGTCATTGCGCTGGCCAGCACTTGCAGTTGTTGCTGCTGAAAACCGTTGGTATGATTGATTAATTTCATTTCCATTTCGATTTTTGCTTTTGTTGTGCTACCATCAAACCTCACACACACACACACTTTCACTTACCATTTCAAATGGCCAGCCATCAAGCCATGCGCGCTCCAGTCGCGCAGTTGTGATTACCGTTCAAACGGTAGCATGGCCTTAAACGGCTGCAAAGCTGCCACTACTTCGCCTGCTGACTGGCAGCTAATGTGAAAAAAATTTGTAGTGCTCATTTAGGCCTGTCAGTGATGGCGCACTCAATTTCGTCTATCTGTAACATGATTTCGCATTGCCCAACCCCCACTGCAGCTTCCTCAAAGCCTCTCGCCATACAAACGACGCAACTGCCTCACCCCGTTTCGACGTGCTGCTTCTTTGCCGTTGTCTTGAGCCATGTACCTTCACTTCGCTTGCCGCACTCGGTAGCTAGGCAACTGCTCGGTTGAACTCATACCGCCATCGCTGCGCGTCGTCTCGCATCTCCGCTGTTCGTTTCGCATTGTCTCACACCGAATTTGGCCGCATCCGTTCTCTGTTACGGTACATTTAAGGTCGCCATATGCTTTTTGATTTCGATTTGACGCTAAGCGTAGCTCATTTTATAATTTTGATCTCTTTTTTCCAATTTTTCGTTGTAGTTGTTTGTATGCTTGTATATTATATGGCTTATACGATTAATCTTGATTGTGTGTAGCAACCTACATACGAACAAGCAGTACTTCTGCGTGTACTCCCGTCTCATTTCATCATTTTCATTTTCGTTTCGTTTATTTTTTGGCACAGGTATTTCGTGATCCATCGAATTTACAGCGGCATATTCGTGCCAACCACATCGGTGCCAGAAGTCACGCGTGTCCGGAGTGCGGAAAAACATTTGGTACATCGTCCGGCCTCAAGCAGCACACGCACATCCACTCATCGGTGAAGCCGTTCCAGTGTGAGGTGTGTTACAAGGCGTATACGCAATTCTCGAATTTATGCCGTCACAAGCGCATGCACGCCGATTGTCGCATGCAAATCAGATGTCCTAAGTGCGGCCAGAGCTTCAGCACGGGTACCTCGTTAACCAAGCACAAGCGTTTTTGTGACCCCACCAACGTGCCGCTGCCACCACAGCCCGTCTCAGCCGGATCCGGTGTGAATTTGCCACCACATTTGCCGACGCACCAGCAGCAAGTCATGCAGTCTCGCGTCTTACAATCGATGAATGCGGCCGTCGCCGCCGCCACTGGTAATACCAATGGTACAGGCGCTGGTCTGCCCGGTAGTGGCATGTCGCCAGCCGACCATCCGTTCGTGCTGTTTCCGCCGTTCTTTCCGAATTTTCCAGCCGCAGCCGCTGCTTACGGATTGCCGGGCATATTTCCGCCAAGTTCAGCGCAGGCAACCAACTTCCCGTTTTTGTTTCCGAAGACCAATTTGGATATGTGCATGCCGGGTATGCCGACGCCAAGTGGTCACAATACATTCAGCAGTTTGCCGTCTATGAAAGCTAGACGGCTCCACAATTTGAACGCTGGCGAGGGTATGCGATCGGGCGACGTATCACCGCCGTCGAGTGAGCACAGTCTGAAGCAATCGAATAGTAATGCTAATGCCACACTAAGTCTAGCCACGGATACTGATGAGGATGGCAAAGTAGCCACACCACTTGCGCTGACGTTGGCTTCTAATTCACCCAATTTTAACAACAATCAAAACAGTTTCTCCACACACAATCCAAGTGATGAGGATACCAGCTCGTCTGTTGAACTAAAGATCACACAAAATGATGACGTCGACGTGCAGGAGCAAGAAGAAGTTGAGGAGCCAGCAGATATGTCAAAGTTTGAGACCAGCACCAGCAAACTTATGGAAGATGATAAGGTAAGCTACTTCAAACCCCACTCAAAAGCCATTTGCGCAGCCAAGTAACTAACATTCGTACTCTCTATTTCCAGAAATCGATTGATATAATGAGCACTCCACCGCCCGCAGACCCGTCGGATGAAGAAAACAGCAAAGCCACCAATAGCGCCGCTGCTGCGGAACTGCCACTCGATTTGAGTATAGGCCGCAAGCGCGCACGAACCGCCAGCTCCAGCTCAACTGCCGACACACAATCGGTACATAGCGAACGCTCCAGCAATCAGGCCACGCAAGCCGAGCACAAGTCTGATTGCGAGCAGCAGCCGGAGTCTAACCTAATACGCGCACATCACCATAAATTACTCAAGCGTTCAAGCCACAAAATATCAAACCGTCGTTGCGAGAAGCTCAGTCGTACACCCTCGATTACTGCCTCGCCTGGACCGACACCATCACCTTCGCCACCCAGCAAAGAGCAAGTCAATTTATTGTCAAACGATGTCAATTCCTCAGCGTCGGCCGACTTTGATTGCTTGCAACCGTTAGAACGAAATCCGCTTTTCTTGGAGGAGATCTATCATCGTTCGCGCACGTTAAACGATATCTTTCCACGCCCGTTTCCTTTTTTAGGGCCAATGGGCGGACGGCCAGCCTTTGATAGAGCATTACAATGCTCTGACATGCCGTTTCCGCCCGAACCGGTTTTTCGCAAAAATCTACTACCTGCCGGTCTCATCGGCAGCATGTTGGCCACGGCCTCCGGCAAAATCAAGGATCGCTACACATGCAAGTACTGTGGCAAGGTATTTCCGCGTTCAGCCAATTTGACACGTCACGTGCGCACACACACCGGCGAACAGCCCTACACGTGTAAGTATTGCGATCGTGCCTTCAGCATTTCGTCGAACTTGCAACGTCATGTACGTAACATACACAATAAGGAGCGTCCGTTCCGCTGTCATCTGTGCGATCGCTGTTTTGGTCAGCAAACGAATCTCGACCGACATCTGAAGAAACACGAGGCCGACACGAACGGTTTGGGTATTGGTTTCGGCGACTCGCCCTCCTCCAATGAGGCAGATCGTGAGGACAACTATCTCGATGAGATACGCTCCTTCATGGGCCAAGGCACATACAGCGAAGAACAGTACACGCCGACGAGTATTGGTGGCGCCGAAAACGACACTGACTATGCGGGCAGCGATGCAGACGTGGAGTTGTCCGTCTCGCGTTCATCGTCAGTCGATGCTGTGATGGCTAGTGGTAGTGTTGAGGATGCCGTGCACGTTAAGCAAGAGCCGTCGGCAGATGCGACGAAAAGCAGCGACGCGGTCGATGTAAGCTCGTAAGCGAACGGAAAGGGTTGCGAAAGGATGCGAAGTGTAGCTTAGAAGGTGTTAAGTGTTTTGTGTAAAAATTACATAATTAACGGTCGTTGTCGTTGTGTGGGTAGAACGCACATATTTCGTTGCGCAGTTGCGCGCTGAGTTCTGGAACGTTTACGTCTATTACGTCAATAGTGATAAAACTGCGTGTATTTGCTCGTGACATACTATCAAACAGCTGTGTTGAAAATATTAGCATAACGAATTTTAAGTGTATAAATCATAATTGTTGGACATAAAAATACAGTTTCACACACATTCATACTTACGTGTGTGTATGTGTGTGCGTATATAGTATTTAGCTGAGCGCATTATATGCAAAGTATCTAAACTACAGTTGTTTTTGTAATAAGTTTTGTTAAATTTACTAGAATGTACTATTAAATCTAAATGAATTCTTGATTAGCTAGCAAAAGTCAGGAAAGTTGAAAATCAATTTTTGCTACCAAAAAGTGTAAATTGGGCCTCAAAAGTCTAGTGATTTGCACTGAGCAGCACTTGAAAGCGTCAATAGCGTATTTGTTTAGTTGTAAGTGCCACAAGAAAAGATTAAAAATTAAATAAATAAACAAAAATGCGGAAATAAATGCATAAATCTTAAGTAATTAGCAGACTAAGTAACAAAAGTCACTTGTAAATAAATATGATAATAAAGATGAAGGAGGTTAGTTATGTATATGTTTTGAGACAACACGCGCACATAATACAATTATATAAGCAGTATATGAGCAGAAATACGTATGTAAATGTTTAAGTAAATAAATAAAATTTGATTTTTGTAATTTGTAAGCGTAAACAAATCGTTTAATAAATAAATAAAAAAATAAAAAAAAACAACAACAACGAGAAAAACGTTAATTTTGGCGGCAGCGTAGCTCTCATACCCTTCACAGGTGCATTTTTGCGGCTTAAAGTTGAAAAATATTATATATAAAAGATAGACCTTTATTCTGATTTTGAAAGGCCCGTTGGTATGGCCGATATATGCTATAGTAGTCCGATCTTAACAATATCTTTGGATATGATAGCTTTGGCTAGAACTATGGTCTATGTTGAACTTCGTAAATATATCTGGTCAATTGAAAAAGTTTCCCATACAAGTATTTGATTTTGATCGTTCAGTTTGTAAGGCAGCTATACTATATAGTAGTCCGATCCTAGCAATATCACAGGATATTATAGCTTTGGCTAAAACTATAGTCTATGTGGAACATAAAGAAGATATCTCATGAAATGAAAGAGTTTTCCATACAAAGACTTGCTTTTGATCGGTCAGTTTGTATGACAGCTATATGCTATAGTTGTTCGATATCTGCGATTCCAACAAATGTGCAGCTTCTTGGTGAAAAAAGAATGTGTGCAAAATTTCAGACCGATATCTCAAAGACTGAGGGACTATTACGCGTATATACTGACTGACGGACATGACATGACGGACATTGTGACATTCGCTGTGTGGCTTATGGCACTGTTCTGTTGGAACCACATATTGTTCAAGTCCTTATCATCCAATTCGGATCAAAAATATTCGATTATCATTGAGCAGTAGCGTTTCCCCACAGTAACATGCAGGTATTGAACATCACGGAAGAAGTACGGCCCAATGACGCCGCCAGCCTATAGACCGCACCAAACCGTAATTTTTTCGGAATGCAATGGTGACTCATGGAGTACGTGTGGATCGCTGCCTGACCAATAACACATGTTTTGCTTATTGACGAAGCTATTGAACCAGAAATGAGCCTCATTGCTGAGATGATTTTTCGATGAAAATCCGAATAATTTTCAATTTGTTGCTCAGCCCAATTCACGGACATTCGGGGATTCTGGTGATTAAGTGGCTTCAGTTCTTAAGTCAATTTGATCTTGTAAAGACGTAGGTCAAGATCTTTCTGCAAACTTCGCCACAACGGCGTCATAGAGATATCCAAGGCTTGAGAAGGACGTGTGAGAATGATGTGTGTGAGATTTTGGTCTTCCTATATTGAAAGTAGGGCTCTTTAAGATAAGACCACTGGCTCCGAATTTCGGTGGTAAATTTTAATAATTTCGTTCTCGTTCTTGGATCGTATATCTTTTCATGATGAAAGGCAAACCTTACGAAAGAAAAAATATGGAAAGAGCAGGAAATAGTATGGCGTTGCTTGCTGTCCCTATCGGTCTACTTTTGTAGCGTGCCTACTGTACTCGTTACATACTTCTTGGGATCTTCGACGTCTCCGTTTGGTTGCTAAAAAGAAATTGGAAAACCTAATATACGCTCTTGAGGGTATAAACAATTTTTAATATTTTTTGTTGTATTTGATGTGGTTAGCAAACATTTGTAAGGCTCTGAACAGGCCTGGAGTTATTTTGCCATGTTTTTCTACAATCTTTATTCATTTCACAGCCTCATCACTCAATTAGAAATTTCGCTATTATTGTAATGATGGCTGTAAGGCACACAGTTACACTTATAACAGCGTTAACGTATGCGTGTATGTGTGTGTGTGGCTGATGTTTCAATCTTGCAGCCATGACTTGGAGTTTATCAAATCCAAACTTTTTCGTAAACATTAGCGCGTTTATTTCATCTGCTGCTCCTTGCTTCTTTCGTAGTTTGAATACACTCACTATTGTTGTTGTTAGTGTTGTTCTTGTTGTTTGGCAACCAGCGGTGTTTTGTGAAGGAAACGTTTCAAGTCCAAGTAATCGACTGCAATAAAAACGCCGTTCACTTAATCACCGAATTAACACTTTCATTTTCATTACTGCCAACACACACACACACGCGCGCATATTTGTATCTATACATATACATATGTAAGTAATCATAAGCATATAAATATGTACATACGTACAAGCATATGTACGCGTTCCGCTATGTGCATTGGCAGCCGTGTGTGCGCGCGTTTTATTTACGGAACTCTTGAAGACGTTCTAAAATCAAGGTTAAGTTGTTTTTGATTCAAATTTCGTACGCTCTCTTCACTTCATTATGGCTTAATTATTGTTTTACTGTTTTCCGATCGAAATTAGCTGCTAATGGAACTAATTTAAAATGAGTGTTATCTTTAATCATCTGGTAAGTGCAGTCAGTTCATGCTTCGAAATCTTATCCATAAATCATAGCCGATCGATTAATGGCCTCGTAAAAAGGCGTCGACAAGCGCAACGGATTAACAAGCCTTAAATGGTTCGGTTTAAAAATAGTTCGACACATTTTACTTTGAGAAATTGAGAAATTGCAGCTTTCTTAGCGATGCACTATCAGACCTTTAATAAGAGGTGCAATGATGATTACTTTTATCGAAGAGATGTTGGATCAATAAAATTGTTATATGGAATATATTATAGGTGTGGCGTACATCAGTGTTGACTGGCTGACTTTAGCTAGTAGGGCTCCTACTTTGACTAGGCCCACCAGTGTTATCCATTATTTTTGACAAATCGTCACAGCAATGCCGTCCGCATAGTCAATTATTTGACCCTATTTTGACACTCCATCGTATAGTACATTCCATAGTAATGAACCCAATACGGAGTACTGCGATACTCCACTTGCCACCATGTAGATTTTTGAAAATGCATCGGTATCGTACAGTAGTAGTCTGTCAGACAGATAACTATTAATTTTTTTAGCATTTTTTACATCAAGTGTGAAAACTGCATACATCGGGTGCCCTCTATGGCCTTGGCCGCAATATCCGTCAATTCTCCGACTGCGTTTATGGTGGATCGATGTCTCCTGAAACCAAATTGGGTTTCAGATAAGCCAAGTAGTTCTCCTTTTGGGCGACGTTCCAAACGTGTGCATATCAGCCTCTCCAATATTTTCTCCATCGTATCGATCATACAAAGTGACAGAAAAGATGTCCTCTAAGGCCTTCATGCTGTATTTAACTGCGATTTTAAGTGCCTTGTTCGGGATACCATCAAGTCCAGGCGCCTTTGCATTGCCAAATCTTTGCGCAACTTCTACTACCTCCTCCTCGTCGATTGTCAAAGCTTCAACCACTGACAGTATTCGTACGGTCATTTGCTGCTCTTGCGTTGTGAAAATAATTTTCACCACCTTTTCTAGCGGAATAGCACAGGTTAGTGCCTGGTATCCACCCTCCTTACCTTTGCCATTACCATTTTATAGATATCGCGCCACAGATTTTCATCTACCTTCTAGCATAGTTCTTTGAAGCTTAACGTTTTACTTCTTTTAGTACCCTTGTTTTAATAGAATACTTATTGATCTCCACTAGTCGGAAGGCGTTTAACTGAGTATTACGGTTAACTTTTTATGTATGCGTGTAATGTCCGTATTGGGTCCATCCCTTGGTCTAAAGTTCAGAACAATATGGAAGCTCAACTGGTAATAGTTTCGGTGTAGAAGTCTGACCGGTGCCATGTGGAGAAGAAGCTCGCTGTGCTTTGCCGTAGGGTAAGGCTTTCGTCAATAGGTACCCACGTTAAACATACCGGACGTTGTAGTTCCAGGTGAGCTGAAGTCAATCTATGTCTGAATGTCTTCAGACTTTGGACTCGTGGTTTATCTTTACTTACGAGGCGGATGTTAATTGACTAGAAAATCTTAGGCACTAATAGTCTGACTAACATCTATCAATATTGAACCAATTTACATTTGTATTTTTGATGCAAAATTCCTTGCTCCAACTGAAATCTGATGCCGAATATATATTGAGTTCTCTAATGGAATTGGTAGTGAAGAGCGGTATATCTGAAACTGAACTGAAAGTCCCCACAAATAGTCACTTCACTCATAGAAAACACATGACTTGACATTTGTTAAACGAATTACTTGCCAACATAAATCCTTATTTACGTTTCCCAACTAATTTTTCACGTCCACGATATTTCTGCGAGCTTCCGTAAGTTCATCAATTAGAGCATTTATTAAAGGGCATATTTGGAAAACGAAGTCCTTGGCGGTGATATGTTTATATGTATATATATGGTATTGATTTTTTAGTAAGCTATTTGCCATGTAACGTAGCGAAGAGAAGAAACGACTAGCGCGCTGTTGTTGACTCGGCTATATGTAATCGCGTAAGCGGCGTCTACGCCAGTAAAGAAGAAGAAGATTTGCCATGTAGCGCCGTTTTCTTGGAACTAAACGTTAACCACATTAATACATTTAAATTTAGGTATTCATCGAAAATATTTTGAAAGTAATATCGAACGATGATAACCTGTGTATATAGAGCACACCAAACAATGACTTTAGAGAATGTAACGGAGGCTCAACAATGGCTTGTGGATCATCGATCTAAATGCGACAATTTAGTTTATTTCATCAAAAATTAGTTTCAGCTGTACAAAATATCTTCTTGTGAGAATCTCGATTTGGGCGCATTCAATGAACGGTCAACGGGCTTTGTGGTCGGCTTTCGTGCTTGCACGATTTGGATTTTATAAGCACACAAACCAAGATCCTTTCGAAAAATTTTCCATAAAGTGGTTGAGAAAGCGCACATTGTTGCGAGTGACGCTGGATGGATTCTTTGGGTCTACTCTGATACTCTGCTCCACAGAAACAATATCGTCTGCGGTGCTGTTACTATATAAGATACTAAAAATCCACAAACCTGGTACAAAATAATGTGCATTACATCGACTTCTAGCAGTGTTTACAGTTATTGTAAAGAAAATTTGTTAAAATTTGTTTTACTTTAGGAAACCTAGCTAAAATCGTGAAATGCTTTTATGTGAGAACCTTTCGAGTTAGCTCTATTAATTCTATAATTGGTCGAACCACATATTGAATCTTTCAGAACATATATTTCCACCTAAACGTACATTCAACGAGCGCCTCGGTAAGTAACCACAGAGTAAGCAATGATTTGCCGTTTATTTATGAGCTCCCATAAAACGGTACAATGAAGCGCGCTGACAAAAAAAAAACACCAATTTCAACCAGTTTGAGTAGAAGGTGCTAAGAAACCAACAATAACAATGGTGATGATTAGAAAAAAAAATGAACGAAAGGAATGAAACATCAAAAATTATGTACCTACAATGCAACGGTCTATTCGCTGGCCAACTTACAGACTTACTAACCGACTGATTGAATGCCTGTGTGATCGACTGTGCGGTGCGCTGACGAAAATGCACGCACACACACTCAAACACAGCGGAAAGCGCATGTAGGGGCCTGCGCTGGAGCAAATGACTGTTTTGCACGCGCGAGTATGTCGAAAATTTATGGTTTCCATTTGATGCCGAAGATGAATGGGCAAGTGAGCTTTTGCGTCATCCAGTGAAGACTTGCCGCCGTGAGTCCATTTGTGCACGAGGCGGCATGCGCGTACAAAATTGGTCAGCGGTGGCGGGAGGTAGGCGTAGTGCCAACATTAACGACTGAGATAGTGGCATTAACTGCTAAATTATATACGCGTATAACCAACCGCACCGCAGCCAAATGCGGCCGCGGCAGTTCAGGCAGCCACTGCAGCAGGTCAAGCAGCGTTCGACAATTGGAGCAGCCACAGGAGGTGTGAGCGGATGTAGTGAAGTAATAAAAATTGAAGCAGCTCTAATCTGGCCACTGATGGTTTTCTTAATGAGCAACTCAACGGGCCGCAAAGGCGCACAGCGCGCTTAGAAATCCAACGAGAGAACGGTAAACACGTTTGTTTGTATGTGTGCGTATTGACTTGCCTGATTTTTGTTTTAGCTGCCACTCACCACATAGTTGGATTCGTATGGCTTCATTGTGTCGCTACGAAGTTTCAAGTTGTTTCGCTGTATATACATATGTATGTATATGTAGTATATATCTTCTTTATACTTCATGTTTCGAGTTTGAAAGCATGACTGATACACAGCTCTATAGCGATCTCATATAAGATGCGTCTCAAAGTTTATGCACATCATGGATATCATTGTAAGGGGGTTTTCAATAAGGACGTTACACATTTTTCCCGCTCTTTTGATCTTTCCCTTCAGTAAGGTTAAAAAATTTCATCACTGAAAGACATACGATATAACAACGAATCGAAATTATTAAAATTTATTACCGAAATTCGGAGTCAGTGACCTCAAGCTTAAAAGCGGTACGCCCAATTTATGGTCATTATAATCGTCCTGTCAGACCAACAATTGAGCATCTAGTGGAAAAATCTCAATCCACAGGCACAGTACAAAATGTCCCCGTGCCAGGTGACGAAGAAGTGCCCGTAGTGTCAAGAATATTGCTGCCGCTAGCGCATCAATTGAGGAAGACCCAAATCAGTCTCCCAAGTGTAGGGCATCTATGTGACATCGTTGTAGCGAATTTTCTAAAAAGATCTTGTCCTACATCCCAACAAGATCAAATCGACGCTAGAACTGAAGCTTCTTGACCACCAGAATTGTTGTATGTTCGTGAATTTTGCTGAACAACAACTTCCTATTTTCATAAATAATCATCTTCAGTAATGGGGCTCATTTATGGCTGAAAGGCTTCGTCAATTCGTTATTGGTCAGACAGCAATACACACGTAATCCATGAGTTACTATTGTATCCTGAAAAAATACGGTTTGGTGCGGTTTATTGTCCGGCAGCGAATGTCACAATCTGTTTATTGAAAACCAAGTTTGGTGAACTTTTTTTTCACGAAATAACACAGTCAATTGGGCACCTTGGTGGTGCGATTTGACGCCGTTCCTGTGGGGCTATGTAAAGTCTATGGCCAATACCAACAACCCAGCGACGATTGATGAACTGCGTACGAGTATCGAACGTGAAATTGCAGCAGTATCGACCGATTTATGCTTGAAAACCGTCGAAAATTGGGTTCATCGCCTGGAATTCTGCAAGCGTGCCCGTGGTGACCATGCAAAAGAAATCGAGTTCCGTACATAATGGCATCGCTCTTATTGAAAACCCGGTTATAGTAAATTTTTATGGACCGTTCATTCATTTCAGAAAACAAAAATCACAAATATGGTGAATATTGGCTGATTTCTCCGAACAAATTATTAAGATTGGAGCACTGACCGATCAGAATCAAGATAAAAACCTTATAATCCCTTATTAAGTAACCTTAATTCGACGTAGCTTTATGTATGAAATTATGAATGGCTTACGTATGTAAATGATGTGGGAAACCCATGAGAATCCACCGAGCGCTTACCTCTGCGTGGAACCGGTGCATTGTCAATAGATCATATCTCAGGATCTCGAACTTATGAATCGTTAAAGAAAAGGACAAAAAAATGAAGACGTTGCAGTTGCACAGAAGCAAAACAGCTGACTACATACTGCCACAGCTCATGTTGGAACTGAGCACTGACGTACCAATAATTAGCAAGTCATATAAAAGAGCGCATGGTGGAACATGGCTGGAACACATAACCATAACAGCGGAAATGTGGATAACAGAAAGGAGCAGTTTCAAAAGAAAACAACCGCGGGATTTGACTGGATAGGCAATGAAAACATTACGGTAATAAGATGTTACTTGACGTCGCACGTTGGTATCACAGACTTCAGCCACTCATTCATACTTGAAGATGTTAACGCTAAAGCCAAGAGTAGGACACACAGACAACTAATGCCATGACAGCTGGATCCAATAAAGGATCCAAAACCACTTTCAGAAGGCCAGCATGCAACGACACAACCTCCGATATCACACTGGTGTCTGAAGGATTATCAAAGCAGCTACGTGAGTGGAAAGTGCTAGAAGACTCCATAGGTAACGATCACCAATATATGTACTACTTCTAAGACCCAAATAAAAGTACAACAGCAACTAAAAAAGAGGAACACGTAAATGGAACGTTTCCAAGCTAGACTCACGAACTACTACGCAAGTAAGACAGCCAGGTATATTTTCAAAGAAATTCTGTTCAGCATCGCAGAGGTATGTAAAGCAACAGTGTCACAAATAAACAACGAAAGGACATCCAAAGAAAGTGATCTGGTGGATAAATGAGATGATTCTGAGACAAACCTCTAGGTGAACCAATATTTAGCATAGATGTTCTTCGATCAAGGATGTTTACGAAAATACCTGTATAACATGGAAAAACTAAAAGTCCTGTTTGTATTAATGGAGACGAACCACCAGTTTCAAACCATTCCTTCTTAAGTGCTGTCGATGAAAAGAAGTAAGGAAAATATTAGAAAACAAACTTGGATAATACAGAAAATTCTAGGCAGCGGCGAAAACCGTCCCCGAAGAATTCAAGTCATTAAAAAAACAGTGAGCCGAAAAGCTTGATGCTGGTTACAAAATCGTAGGCATCCCTTGCCGTAGGGGGAGTAGAAACTGACCTGCAATTGGTCAATCTTGGAAATCTTGCACTGAAGTAATAGAAAAACGGTCCCTGGGCTAGGAAAAAAATTATCATAGAAGTAGGGTGTGTTTTGGTGAGTACACCAGTCACTTAAATGTAAAAGCAGCTGGTGAAAAATATCGAATAAAGAAATCACAAATCACAAATTTTATATTTCTAATCGAATCTAACCGAATGTTGGAAAAGGCTTACGGTGATTCAGTTTTATCAAAAACACACGCTTTCAAAGACGGTTCGTTGAAGACATCCCTCGTTCTGGAAGACCTCTGATCTCTTCAGCTGATAAAAATATTAAAAAAGTGAAAGATATATCTTTTGAGAGTCCATTCGAAGATCTTTGGCGGATATATTGTGTATGAAACACGTTCTTTCTCGACTCGTCCCGATAAATCTTTTTTTTTTCAAAAAGAGTATCATAAACAGGACTCTTTGGACATGCTTGATCATGGGAATTCCGATACCACATTCATGGAGAGCATTATAACTGCCGATGAGACATGTGTTTATGAGTTTGCCATGCAAGAAAGGCAACAATTATCGGAATGGAACACATTTTCAGTCAATCGAAGCGATAAAACAAAATTTTTTGAAGGAGCTGAATGGGGTAGCCTTCAGCTTATGAAAAATGTTTCGAAGACTGGAAAATTCGTTGGAATCGTTGATGAATAATTAAAAATTTTGCGTTTTATTTACAATTTCCAGGAACTTTTTGTCACATTAACAACAATCAAACGTATCATATCTATTCGGTACCACAAGAATTACATAACAATGGAAACGGAAAAACATAATAGCGGGTGAAACTCGAAGGGAAACCCGAAAGCGATAAACTCTACTAAATATCTTTAGATTTACATTTTGGCAAAACTTGTGATCGGGATAAAAAACTTACCGGCATTCGCTTTCGCACTAATTTCACCCAGTACTAACACATAGGAAAATCATTCAATTTAATACTTTTATGAATGACTATCAATTTTTTTTCCGCTAACTTTGATCAGCAATTGTATCGTGTTACTGTGAGAGTAAATGGCGCATGCTCAAATAAATATAAATTTATTTGTGTGGAAGATAATTGCAAGAAACCACGAAAAGTGATGATTTCCTTTGCGATCAAGGTTAAGCTTGATTGAACAGGAAATTCGGCAAGGTTGGCATCCCTGATTAGCGGTTTATAAACATGCCGCTGCCACCGTTACAGCAAAATGAAGACTAAAACAAGAGATGCAGAGAAAATGCAGTAACGGCAGAGATAAAAGTGATCAACAACAAAAACAGTGATGGCAGTCAAAAGGCGGCGTGTTAGATTTGCTTTGGCATCAGCGGCAATAAGGCGCGTGTAAGTCCACTAAGTGGAGTAACATGAAGTGAAGACAAGTACAGTGGCGCGCCACCGCAATGAACGCCGCATTAAAAGTGGGCCATGGTAGCCAGCTGAGATGGCCGCAGCTTAATGATGATTAGAAATTGATAAATGATGCACCGAAAGCGCTATTTCGCACGCCAATCGCCGATTTATAATGAGCGAAGACACGCAGGCAAAACAATGCTAGTTTGATACAAATTAATTAAGCGCTTTGTGGTAAGATTTCCGCTTTCCCTTAACCTTGACCTTTTTATAAGCGCGCTGGCAACAAACTGCCACCTGCCGAATGCGAAAAATAACATACGAACCAAAACACTTTAATCGCTATAATATTTTATAATAAAATTAACCGAAATAATTCAATGTCAGCGCATGCGCGCATTAATTAACCGTTAATGGCGTGTTGCAAACACGCATATTCAATCAATAACGCCACAAACAACCCAGCGACGCACTCGCTTATGCGAAGCGCCGCATTTCACACACGCAACACTCATGCACATTGAAATTAATATATTTGGATCAGCCTGGCCGCTGGCGCACTACGTAATCGCCTTCTGTGCGAAATGCCAGCAATAGCCCAGCTCAACTGATGACCACCAAATTCCATTTCAAGCGCGGCGCTTTCGTGTGCGCCCAACACACTTGCCACTAGGAAGGCGTGATTCGCAAAAGTGAGCTAATTACCCTTCCGCTGCGTAACGCCTTCAACGAAATGCGGTCGAATTAGTGCGGAATGCAAAAAAGCAAAAGAAAAATCGAGCTCAAGTTTTTTTCGCGCAACTCTACTGCATGCGTGCGTCATGCAAATATTTCAGTTTCGCATATATATGATTTTTGAACGAAAATAACGCATATAAATTGATTTTTAACGCAGGTAAAACAACTAGGTTCAAAACGTTGACAATAGCAACAACGCAAAGAGATTAGCGTTGCTGACTGCATATCAATCATGGCGCGCTGCGTTACATGCCACGCAGTGGACGCCGCTACGCAACGCAACACATACTGAACGCAACGCGCGCAACAAATTACAATGGCGAAGTACTAACGCGCAGGTACGCGCCGCTGCCGCGCATACAAGTTATACCATTTACCGTTACACGTGTGCGTACTTCGCCACCAAAGGCGGCCGCGGCAACCGCTGTGTTGCGGTCACTTTCGATTATGCAAAACAATGTGGACCACGCGGGACGCTTGGCATCTTGCGCACATCCAGCAAGCGCTGGTAGCTGGCGGCCAAGCGGTAGCGTTTGAGCTGGGTGTGTTTGCAGGAATCGCAGAAGCGCCGCGCTCCACCACTATTAGCAGCACAAACAGCGCTGCACACACTGCGACCCTGACCACAGCCAACAAGCGCCCGCGGTAGTCGTTTGCTGGCAATGTGGCAGCGTTATTAAGGCGCGATCCAACGTTTGCTTGGCGATTTTTCATATTGCTACGCTGAATTTTAATTTGTTTTGAACAAATGTTTTATTATTATAATACATTTTTGAATCGACGCTATTGTTGTTGTCGTTGTAGTTTTTGTTTTCCGCTACGCCACGCCAGCCAAATGTGGCTGTGTATTGATGAATTTGCGGTGAAACAGTGGCTAATTGATAATTGCTTTTTTAACACTCATTTTACCACTCATTTTTTAAACAATCTCATGCACACACACACACACACTCACATACACCTATGCTAATGTATAACGTTCCGTGGTGTGTGCGGTTATGCCATACATCAATTTGGTGCTTTGCGGCTGCTACCATTTTTCTAATTTTGCTAATTTTTGCTACCATTCATGCTACTGCCCGCGTTTGCCCCGCTTTGTTGTTGTTATGGCCGTTACTGTTGCCGCTATTATTATGGGAACTTTATTGGCTGGCGTTTTGAAGACCACATTGTACTACTGGCTTGTTGTTGTTGCTCTGATTTTTCGTAATTGTTGTATGCGTTTGCATACATATTTACCCGAAGTTTTTTGCTTGGCTCGGGCGCTGTCCACCGTTAAGCGTGTTGCGGAACCAGAGCAAACGTCGACATGCTACATTGTTGTTGTTTTTGCACTGCCAAAGTGGTGAACGTTCAAATATTTTCGTATATTCACTGGTGTTTGTGTGTGTGCCTGTGTATAATGTATTCACCCAAATGCGAGTAAATCGTCGATTAGCTGATTCGTTAAAACCGTTCACCCAGCGTTTAAGTGAAAGTGAATGAGCTCAGCTTTGAGTTGATTGGTTTGTCAGTTGATTGCTTAGCTTCATAACGGCAATTCCTCAGCTAAGTAATTTGTTAAAGTGTTTCTAAAAGCCAAAAGGGTGTGCACATTATGTTCTTCATTTAGCGAAATATTTGCGACATACTCTAACCTAGCTTTAATGTAGGCCAAATATTAAGGAGAGCGGAAGGAGGACATCGAACGCTTCAAAAGGCTACACTAAGCGATGCAAAGTCTAAGAAATTTGAAGATGAACAAATGTAGGCCGCACCACACCAACAAAGGCACTTCACGCCATTTACACATATCGCCCGAGGACATTGTCGGCAGATGCATTGCTGCGAAGTGCGCTTAAAGTCTCAGAGAAGTTAGGCATATGAAGAGGTCCGAATAAGGAAATCCTGCCGTCCTTATCTGCGTCACTGAACTTTTGAATCACTGCATCACAAAGGCTATTACTCGTGGTTGCTTCTTCTCTGCTCACATACCGACGAGGGTTGTGTGGATAGGGAAAAGTTGCTAGGAAGAAGCAGGCGAAACGGTAGGCATCTGTAAAGCCGATGAGCTAGTTGTAGGGGACACCCTTTCCCCGCTTCCAATGGAATGGAATCGGTTTGTGTCACCATTGGCATCCTACTTTCCAGTAGTGGACCAAGAGACATCGCGTGCGCTGAGTAGGTGCTGATCGACGACCCGATTCTGTGCGACTGCAAAATCCCTTTGGGTTGGAGTAGAAAGCAATAGATCTTTTGAATTACTTGACCTTGGAAAAGCTTATCTTGCCGCATTCGTAGCGTTTTTTACTGGATACTGTCCAATAGGAATTTAAGCGTATAGGTTAAAAATCTTCACGAAATCTTGCTGTCAAAATTGTACAGAGAACGGTGAGATGGAAACATCCAAGCACTTTTTCCTCCATTTGCTTAGTCTTTGCGGGATTGATTGAAACCTCTCAGCAGTCTTACCTTTCCGAACTAGGAGACATGCCAGAAACTGGCATTAGTTGTCTTTAGAAATTTGTGATAGCCTCAAAGTTCTTTGTCGAGTTGTAAGGGCGTAATGATCTATTATATAGGAGTTTTAGGTAACACAACGGATCTGGTCTCACCTAGAAAAAGCTACGATCACTCTAACTGAAGCGTTTACTACTACGAGGGCTATATATTTCTGGCCTAATAATGAAAATAGACATATTTATCAACGAAAATGTTTATTTTTTTTGTTTTTTTTCGTTGGATTTGGCTCGTCTTGGAAGATCCACACGGTCGATTGCTGTTTTGTTTCGGGCTCATACGCATAGATCCATGATTCGTCACCTGTGACGATCTTATAAACGTCTTTTGAAGCACCGCGATCGAATTTTTTCAGCATTTCTTTACACCAATCCACACGAGCCTTTTTTTGAGCGATTGTCAAATTGTGCGGGATCCAACGAGAACAAACCTTTTTACGGCCAGGTGTTCATGCAATATCGAATGTATGCTGGTGGGAAAAATGCATAGGCATGCCTCTATCTGAAGGTATGTTACATGACGGTCTTGCATTATCAGTTCACGTACGGCATCGATGTTTTCTGGCACAACGGCTGTTTTTGGACGACCTTCACGGAATTCGTCTTTGAGCGAGCGTCGGCCACGATTGAATTCTTTGTACCAGTTTTTCACAGTGCTATAGGATGGTGCTTCATAGCCATACAAAGATTTTAGTTCATCGATGCACTCTTGTCGTGATAATCCACGTCAAAAGTTGTGAAAAATGATCGCGCGAAAATGTTCACGAGTTAATTCCATTTTTTGGCCGAGATGAATTTTTTAATTCCCTGTAAATAAAACAATTCACGATTAAATGACAACACGTTCTGATTGATGTTACGCTAAAAAATGTCAAACTTTCCAATGGAAATGTCAGATTGTACCTGGCAACACTTAGTGTTGCCTAGTCCAGAAATATATATAGCAACCTACGCCGTCAGCCTATAGTATATGCGACATTTGGAAGCCTTTGTGGGTTGGTATGCCTATTACATTTGATACCTAAATGCTCGAGTGAAGTTATTTTGAAGCAGTTATGGTTTCAGTTATGATTAGCAATGAATATGCGAAGTCGTATTTGAATAGTCCTTATGGTCTAAGTATGTGATAAAACATTTATTACATTTCTATGATTACAGTGCGAATTCCATAGCCCGATATTCTATAATTCGAAGTTCTTCATAACTCAACCTCTTAAATTGGCAACATAAGTCAAATTCCATACAAATTTTCTTCCATAACTCGACGTTTTTTTGTGGATTATGGTGATTCGAGTTCGGGATGTTCAACTGTATATGGTAGTATTCATTGAAGATTTTACTAATAACGTCACTTGAGCGTAAATTGTAGCTTTTAAAATTCTTAAGTTGGTATTCAATAGGTTCTCATAGACCGCTTTCAGTTCTAAGTACCTTCGTTCGGATGATAATGAAAGTGAGGTTTATGTATAAAAAGAATGTCCCCACAATTCGCAGTTCTTTTTGGGTGCTTAATTCAGTTTCTGCTTTCATTACATTCGTACCAGCTCCTTTTATATCGAAACCAGCAAGTCCTTGTACGCATTGTTTGCTTTTTATGTCTGTTTCTTTCAAGTAACTTCGCACTGCTTGACCGTAATCTGTGGAAGATTAAGGATTGTATAATTAATTATAAAATTTTTAAATCGCGGCTCTGGTAAACATATATATATTCTTCTTTAACTAAGCGACACTTATGAAACATTACTTAAAACAGCAGCCAAGGTAGTAATCACGTAGCACCAATGGAAAGGCTTACCAAAAGCAAACAGCTTCACTTCTACTACATAAGTGCCAAATCATAAAGGCTCGCCGGCAATCAATTGATGGACGAGATTGCCAATAATAGTGTACGGCTAACACCCGAAAACGCGATCAATATTGGGAAACTCATCGTCTATACGACGATCTGAACAAAAGCATGGTAAAGAAAATCAAAACCCGGTAGATCGGAAGTACATAAAAATTCCTATTGGCACTCGATGAAAGAGACTGTAGGAACTTGATCGAAATATTAATTGGTAACTATCTTGTTGCGGCACATGCCGGCACAATGGGGCTGACAGATCACCCGGGGACAATAGAGCATCTCTAGTGCACTTGTCTCGCATTGGCAAGACTGCACTGTAATCATCTGGGGTTCCCACGGTATGATACACTGGAGGAGGTTTCGATAGTGAGGCCACAAGGTCTGTTGAAGTTCACGTCAAGCGCATGCATCCTATAGAATGACTACTCTTCATGGACCTAGTAACAGAACTCCATCTGGTATCGAAAGCTAACATACAAACTAAATCAAGTTCTTGTATGGAAATTTATTTTATTTGACGGGTTAAATTTGGCACGAATTAATGTCTAAGGCAATTATGCATTCTCCGAAGAATTTGTTCAGATTGGATCACTATAGCATATAGCTGTCGTATAAACTTACTGATCAAAATCAAGATCAAGATCTTTTTATTCCCTTTTATTCTGAAAAGAGTTTAATCCAAGGACTTTTCTTAAATTTTGATTTTCTTTATTTTAGATGAATCTCCAGGTATTTTTGATGTTCACCTCAAGGAGCTTCGATTTGAATTGGACCAACACAAACACCCATTACATTTAAAATCGAATTTTCTGTCAAATCAAGGTGAAACCTTATGTAATAATGCTAAGTTTTTACTTTTATAAAATAAAATGCCTATGTATATAAAATTGTAACTTTTTATGCCTGTGATTACACCTAATCTCTTAAACGAGCGAAGACTGAAATAATCTTCTAGTCACTGCAGAATCTCAATCACAATCTTTTGCACACGCCTAAATGCTATAAAGCTCTGTGGGAGACGCCTCTCTCAAAATCGCTCGTGTTGAAGTATTATGATCAAAAAGTAAGGTAAGATGTTTGTAGTTTTGTGGTGCCCTATGAATTGCATTCGCCAGATCAAGCTGTCAATAAAGAATATTATTTGAGCACTGTGCGTCGTTTTCGTCAACCTATATGTCTGAAACGGCTGTAATTAAGAGCAAACAACTCAAGGCACTTTCTTGGTTCCTTCATCCATATCATGCTGTCTCGGTTCTTCGAGACTTATTTGTCGAAAACTCGACTCCAACCGCAACTGCGGCATTCGCCTGATTTGTTTACGCACGCCTTCTAGAAAGATCATTGGCAAAAGTGCGTTTTATCAGAAAATGAGTTTGAATGGAATGAAAATGATTTGGAAGAACAAATAAAAATTTCACATTTTATAAACAAATTAACCTCACTTTTTGCTCATCTTGAATATATTGACCTATTTACAGCATAATAGTAGATCTTCAGCCGAAGCAGAGTTACAATTTGAGAATTCGATCACTATTTCAACTACCCAAAAGACAAGATCCAATAAAAGCTAAAGCAGCTCTGCTCAAACCTTTCATAATCTCAATCAGCATCTTTCCACGTTGCATAACAGCAATATGTCGCACTTGCCCCATTCTGATTGGTCCATTACACCGAGCTAACCGAAAGTCGAGTTCACACATAATAAATAGTTCTTGGGTTGTTATCATTTTTATTATCTTGTTGTTGGTGTTATTACAACTACTCATATTGCTGCAATATGAATTTTATTGTTGATGTTGACGTGTTTTTGTTGTTGTTACCTTGTTGTTTTCGCTTTATTTAATATTTATTTATACGTTGTTATTATTGCTGTTGTTGCGGCTGTCATTATTGTTGTTGTTGCAGCTGTCATTGTTTTTGTTGTTGCTGCTGCTGTTGTATATTATATGTTATGTTGACGTTATTGTTGTAATCGTTATTTGCGCACGATTACAAATGATTGCGATGAAATCGCACAACTGAATTTGCCAAGCAGCCGCCGAGCCGCGCCAACCGATCAGCCAAGCGGCCGTCCACCGCGGCAACACCGGCCCAGCCACGCTTGGTGCGACGTGTCTGGAGTTGTGTGTTGTTGCGCGCTGGAGTTGGCTTGACTTTGCCGCGGTGTGGCGAGGCTGCGCAGCGCTGTGGTGCGGGGCGTTGTGGCGCGCTGTGTGTTGTTGGATTGGCTACCACATTTTACGACGTCGCCAAGGCGTTTGCGCGTAATTTCGTGCATTATTGTTATTGCCGTGTTTGTGTATTTGTTGCGGCTCTTGTTCGAAGCTTTTCGCAATATTTTTTGTTTGTTTTGTTTTTGCTTTATGCCGGCGTGTATTCAAATTGTTTTTGTTGTTGGTGTTGGTGTTGTTCGCATGGCTGTTCCAGTCGTTGTTCTGCTTGTCATAATTGTTATTATTGATATTACATGTTATTATTAGTATTGTTGTTGTTGGTGTTGTTGTTACCGTTGCTGTTATTTTTGTAACGCTCTTTGGCATCATCTGTTATTTGCTGCCACTGCTGCCGCCTTCCCAAACAGAAAACTCCCATGAAAATATGACAAACCGCCGCATTGCGCTCGCGGACAGCCAATTCACACACATACACATATGCACCGGTGCGCGTAGTAAACGAGTGAGTCATCGGCATTGCATTCAACATGCAGCTGCAACAGAGTATTGCAAGCTTTTCTACGCAACGCATTGCAAAATGCCAGCGCCGTGCCGACTGTCTGCCTGGCAGTCACTTACTTGTCGGCGCCTGCTGGTCTTCTGCGGCGAGGCGCGGCGAGCGGGTGGAGCCAGCCAAATAACCATCAGCTCATTGATCAACAAACGCACATAATGCAACGCACACACACACACACACGCTCCTACTATGATGCCCATTCAGCTCTGGGCACTCGCTGCCATTATGGGGCATCAGCCGCCGCAGCACTCAGCCAGACAAGCAACACCTAACAACAAACAACCAGCGAGTTTCAAGCAAAGTTCATACGCCGTACAACCTCTACAACAGCTCTACTGTATGACGGCGTTGGCCAACTCCTTCCCAAAGGTGGCCACCATTGCACCGGGCACTGTACGCGCGTCGATTCATCTAACTATCAACCAGATGTTTGGCGCAGCCGGCAAAGCGCCACAGCAATTACTTCATATACCATAATTGCAGAAGTGTGTACGGATTTTTTCCGAAGGGAGTCCAGTGTTGGGATCGCGGGTCAAAATATTAGGTTATTGAGTTAGTTGTGCCATGAAAGAGGTGTTAAGTTAGGTTAGTTTGGTTACTCTGGTAGACGAATAAGCCACATATAGACCAGCTTTGATTCTTTGTGATACCAGATGGATTTCAGTTGCTAGGTCCAAGCGGAGTAGTCATCCTTTATTCCTTTTGACGCGAGTTTTAACAGAACCTGCTTCCTAACTATCGCTACCTCGACCAATGGATCATACTGTTAGTTACAGCGTAGTCTTACCAATGCAGGCTACAAGAGTTGATATATTGTTTCCCTGATGCCCTGCTCTAGACATATTCTGCAGTCTTCTCGATCTGTCAACCCCATTCTGCGGATGTGTTTCGCCACCAGACAGTAAAGAGGTCCGAAAAAACAGCAATTAGAAGAATTGGACTTGGCATAAAGTTTAAAAGTTAAGAGGTTTGAAGCAGGTCCGAACAAGGGAGTAAGCAAAGCGCAGAGCTGAAATTGAAACTAGCAATATGTAGATATAGAGAGTTTCTTCCTTACGAAATTCATCGCTTCGTCGAGATCTGTCAAGATTTCAATTAGCTCAAGACTGCATAACGCTGATGCCATCGGCAAACCCGAGGAATGTGATTTTACAATGAAGTTTGCACGAGAGAAAGTGAAATGGATCGATCACAATAAAATACCAGGAGTTTTAGATACATATTGTTCGGTCTTGGTCGAGATTGAGTATTTTTTCGCAACTGTCAATAGTTCTTCTTAAAAGTTTCGCAGGCTTATTACTGCAACAATGTGATCGGCTGAGTTCGGATATGAAATTTCGCTAGACCACATATAATTTCCTTAAAAGTACTAGGAATGTTAAAACGCAGACTAAAAGGACCGTTGTTGTTGTAACGGCAGACAACATTCCTGAATTAATTTCGAGAAATGAGGCCGAGTTTGACAGACCTTGGCCGTATAATCCAAGATGCGAACAAATATTAAGGACATATTAATTTTTTATTCATTCCAAGCAACCATTTTTTTTAGCCAAGTACTGACACAGTTATCCGGCTAATCCCTCTTATCAAGTCATTACAGTTAGATAGAGTTTCAAAAATTTCTTAGAGATTTCCCTGCACTTACACTTTCTTTCCTCATAAACTGATCTGTGTGACGATTTACAGAAACAGCTTAAAGTTTCAGCAAACTAAAGCTAATCT
Source organism: Bactrocera dorsalis (assembly GCF_023373825.1). Classification (NCBI taxonomy): domain Eukaryota; kingdom Metazoa; phylum Arthropoda; class Insecta; order Diptera; family Tephritidae; genus Bactrocera; species Bactrocera dorsalis. The sequence goes on from NC_064303.1 coordinate 86,074,002, forward strand.
TATAAAATAACTTGAAGGCTAACTCTCCCCAGAAATAAGTCTGTGCCTGCGCCACTGCGTGCGCGATGTAGATCGCTGCATTATGTGTCCTCAAGTGTGTTCTGGCTCCGTCACAGGAAGACCAGCCGTGCCACTCGTAATTCAGCTGGGCGTGTACGGCCGGCTGCCAACTGCCGCTGCCGCTGTCGCATGTGAACGCTTTGCATATTTTGATTTTATATCTGGGCTCACTTCATTTGTATTTTTTCGCTGCAAACCAGAAAAGTTTGCACTACTGCCCGCTTGCCCCAGTATGCTGCGCATGTCGGTGACTGGGCAGCGCACAGCAGGCGGCCAGCCAGTCAACTCCGCAACTCAAGTCACAAACAAACAACCTACCAAGTGGCCCAGCCGCTCAAGCAGTCAAATGGATAGGCAAGCAAGCTGCGAGCCCGGCCGATAGCCGTGTGCGACGAGACACGTGGAATAGATGAGATTTGAATGCGAATTTCATAATCAATGACTACCAGGCGGGTGCATGGAAAATGGATTAAGGATCGTATGACGCAACAGCAAGAGATCGAAGTGGAAAATAAAAAGCTTGAAATACCTCTGTACGGGTCTGTGTGTGTGTAAAGTTATGAGCCCTTTGGTGGTGCGCACTCCTCATTGAATTATTGTCATACAGCACACATTTGACATGACATTTCTTTGTCTGGCTGGCGCTCGCATCTAAGCGGCACATCTGCAGCGTCACCAGCGCACATGCGCCGCTGTGGCACCGCGCCAACACCCACTCCAACTAACTAACTGCCTGAGTGGTACACACACACGTAAATAGACGGCGTGCGCTGTGAACCGTCGATGGAGTCTCTCGCGGTGTATCGCACATCTGATTTTGGCCCACTTAATGGCCCAATAAAGACTTCAAAGCACACCTTTGCGGCTGACAGCGTGCGCTGCCAGCGTTGCCACGTCAAATGATGCAGCACAATATTTATTAATGTTTGTTTGCTGTTATTGTCGTAGTTGTTGTGTGCTTGGTACTACCACGAGTATTGCTGTTACTCTTGTCTTCAACAAATCAGGCTATAAAACTTCGAAGGCAGTTAGGCCGCGGCGCAAAGAAAAAAAGCTCGCGAATGGTGTTGGTGATGAAGCCGAAGAAGGTTATGGCTGGCAGCTGCAACGGCATCGCGAAATTCGCTTTGGAGCTAGGTTAGAAACTAATTGCAACACCAACACACCGAGATATGTCATGTCTATTTGCTGATGTCGCACAAATGTAACGGTAGACATACAGCCGAACGGCACGCCGTTGTCACTTGGGTATACCGTAAGCTGTAGAGGCTGCACCTGGTGCGGGTGTTGGTAAGATTGGTACTGATGTGTGGAAAGTAATATACAGTGGGTTTGATGCTGAAATCGCAGAAGCATAAAAATGCGGAAATACTCATTTGGAAAGGCAAATACTTTTTCTAATGTTGAGGCAAAAGGAAGAAGGATGAAACTGCTCGTGACAGAATAGGTAACTGTATACACCGCTATTATCTGAAAAACACGTTAAACTCATTAACTTCGGCTACAATCATGCTATACACCCTTCATAGTTGCATTTCTTTTAGCAGCATATGACTAAATCTGGACATAATCGACCAACGGCTTGTTCTTTCTAGACATGAAGTTTGATATATTGTAAAAACCATCAAAAGGTCTTTAATCTTTTCACGATTAATATTTTAATCGAAAAGTTCAGATTGTATGATAGCTATATGTATGCTACAGTAATCCCAAATCGGCGATTCTCACAAATTAGCAGCTTCCATAGAGTGCAAAGATCGTTCGTACCTCTAGATCTCAAAAACTGAACGACTGACTCCTTACAAGCAAATGGACGGACATAAAGACAGACATGGCCAAATCGACTTAGCTCGACACAAGCATCATTTATAACCAGTGATCGAAGTCTTTTTTGGATAGAACCCGCGTGAGTCGTGTCAAGCTGTCCTGTTATTTTTGGAGACTCGAATCGGCACCGTTCGTAGTAACTTGGACTAACGTTTACGTCGAGATCATATATTCTAAGTAAACAAAGTACAGCCAAATTTTGCTCAGCGATCAGGCCTATTTCTGGCTAAATCGCTTGAATACCTATGAGCAAGAGTAACCTGAAAAGATTCAAGAGCTGCCATTTCATCCAGAAATGTGGTTTGTGAGCCGGTGGAATCATCGGCCCATATTTCTTCAAAAATAATGCCTGTGAGAATGTTACCGTTATTGGCGACCGGTATCCCGCCATGATAACTGACTATTGTCTGAAATTGAAGTTAGTGATCTCGGCGACATTTGGTTTCAACAAGACGGCGCCACTTCTCGCACATGGCGTCAATCAATGGATTTATTGAGAGAAAACTTCGGTGTGATATTGGTGTGTTATCACAACGTTAGACCTTTTCCTATGGGGATATATAAAGTCCAAAGTCTATGCGGAAAATCCAACTTCTTTTCAGGCCACCATCACGTGGGTCATTCGCCTGTTACCAGACGACGAACAAGTCATCGAAACTCGGATAGGCCACCTGAGACGTAGCCGCCGCCAGAGAAGAGATCGTTAAAAAATAAATTCCAAAGGATGTTCTTTTGAATGATAATAAACTTCCCTCATTAAATTTGAATTTTCTGTGTTTTTTCTTTAAAATAGTAGGATATATTCCTACTTCCTATATTCGTGCGGTTTGCAAAGAGTTTTCCAATATTGGCGCTTCAAACAAATGTGCGGCAGCCTGGGTAGAGAAGAATGTGTTTAGTTCCAGATCGTTTCTCCAAAACTGATTCCACATATTCAAACATACAGACGGACATGGCTGAGTCGATTCAGATCATATTGTATATATGCCGGCATCTCAAAGAAGAGCGAACACAAAACTGAAAAAAGCGATTCAACGGAAGTTCCAGGAAACGAAGTCTTTAAAAACGGTTGCACCATAGGGTTGAAGGAATTACGATTTTTTTTTATACAGAACACAATTAAGCATGGCAAGATCGGCTTTGGATAAGTTAAAGCGCAACGAGGGTTTATCTAGGCAGGAAACTTATTCTGCGTTCTGTGTTATACTCTTCAATGGTTGTTTTTTTCTGGCTGAAGAATTATTAAGTTAATCAAAGTAGTGGTTCAAGAGAGTGGTTAACCAATTTCAAACTTATTGACAACAAATAATAATATACTTATACATAATCCATGCATTAAGAGACGTTGTTGATATAGTAAATTTGATGTTTGTTACTCAATTGATGACTCACCTATGGCTATAAAACTATTAAGCGAGTTACAATTGCGAGTAACAGCAAGGTAACTGGCAAGAAGTCAACGGCGGCAAAAATCACAGTTAAGTCTCACCGGTGACCTGCACCCGCATCCCGTGGCGATCGTTAGTAGTCGTTACTAGGAAAGTAAAAGAAAACCTTAAAAATTATTGGCAGAGAGAAAATTAAACCATTTAAGCCATATAAAAGAAATAAAATCGTAATGAACAGAAAACACCAACGGAAGGAGTAAATCAAATGCGAAATTGACAATAAAAGCAACAGAAACTGCCGATTTCGTAACTGGACCAAGAAAACCAAAGAAAAGTACGGAAAAAAAAATTAAATGTATATTTTTCTGTATCGAATGAAGAGCATTTAGAGCTGCTTTATAAAGATCGTTAACTTGATTTTGATCGACTTGAATGGCAGCTACATATATACTATAATGATCCGATCTGAACAAAATGTTTAGAGAATGTAGATTCTTTGGATAATAATTCATGCTTAATAAAGATATCTCTGTTCTTTCTGTACAGTTCTGGGTATTACAAACTTCGTGGCAAACTTAATCCTATTGAGGATAAAAAGAGGGTTTCTTCCAGTTCACGACACTCTGCTTGTTTTGAAGAAATTTTGAGATTTTTAAGAAATTTATAAAAAACTTAAAGCCGTATTTAATTATGTGAAATTGAGTACTAAGAAATCTAGATAGTTCTTTAATCCGAGTGAATTTAAAGGTCTAGAAACTTTATTGGAATAATATATCATTCGAAGAACTAAAAATTTTGAGAAGTCATTTAAATGCGTAGGAAATAAAGAATAATCGACTACAGCTGGCTAATGTTTGACAAAATTTTAGCTGTCTTCGATTTGACAAGCGTTGGAGAGTAGCTAATCGAACAAACTATACGAGATGTTCACACCGGCATCATCACTTGTAGTGCACCCTGCGTCAGCTCGTTCTCTGTGCGCAATTATGCTAGGATTCTTTCTTAGTGGAGAAACTCTTTTATCCGTGTAAAAAACGTTATGGTAAAATTTTAGTTTTGTTTTCTGTAAAGTATTGTAATTGATTTTAAGTTTTAAGTTTTTAAAATCAAAGAATAATGAGAAAGAGCAAAGAAATGGCCAATCTCAGACAGGTTTTGTTAGAGATCGACGATCAATTAATTACGAAATGCATAGCCAGTAAATCCGCTGATAATGTGCATTCTTTGCTAAGGCGTTCTTCGCGGTTACTATCTGAATAATGTATATTCTAAAGTAAGATCTAGTAAAATCAATAAATTGTTTCTCCAAAAGATGACTTTAGTAATCTGTATCTCACTTTGTGTAAGTGCAATCGGTTTACGTTGTATGGTATCGCCAAACGAAAGATAACACGAACATGCGCTATATGTTGCCATTTTTCTTCAATAGAGACAAAAACGTAAATCAGGCGGAGGAAAATGTCTTTAGAGTTTATGGCCTTAAACAGAATGTATTAAGTTTGCCAACCTATACTTTGTATCTGCAAATTGCTCCTGAAACACAACGAAATCGATCTATTTCTGAAAGAAATTTTTATTGAAGTTGAAGAAGATCTTAGTTGGCTTACGGTGAGCCGACGCAAATGGTATCCGGTCTCCTGAGGTTTTTATATGCGTTTAGTAGTATTGTCATCATCTATAATGTGCTACTCCAACCTGTACTGTCAACAATTGTACTGTTTAAAGAGCACAATTGTCCATAAGCGGAGAGTTTTGACCAATAAGGGTAAAATTGTTTTCATCAGAACAGCGCTAGGCCACATGCATACATCGTTAGTGTCTTGATAAGCTCCTGAAGCTTGATTGAAGCAGCAGTTGCAAGGCCAATTATGACATACTGTATATTGGTATGGTGGCCAAATACATAGGCTGCTATATATATTTCTGAACTAGGCAACACTAAGTGTTGCCAGGTGCAATCTGACATTTCCATTGGAAAGTTTGACATTTTTTAACATAACATCACTCAGAACATTTTGTCATTTAAGCGTGAATTGTTTTATTTACAGGGAATTAAAAAATTCAACTCGGCCAAAAAATGGAATTAACTCGTGAATATTTTCGTACTATCATTTTTCACGACAAGAGTGCATCGATGAACTAACATCTTTGTATGGCTAAGAAGTACCATCCTATAGCACTGTGAAAAACTGTTACAACGAGTTCAATCGTGGCCGACGCTCGCTCAAAGATGTGCCAGAAAATATCGATGCCGTACGTGAACTGATAATGCAAGACCGTCATGTAACATACCTTCAGATAGAGGCATGCCTATGGATTTCTCCCACCAGCATACATTCGATATTGCATGAACACCTGGCCGTAAAAAAGGTTTGTTCTCGTTGGATCCCGGCCAATTTGACAATCGCTCAAAAAAAGGCTCGTGTGGATTGGTGTAAAGAAATGCTGAAAAAATACGACGTTTATAAGATCGTCACAGGTGACGAATCATGGATCTATGCGTATGAGCCCGAAACAAAACAGCAATCGACCGTGTGGGTCTTCCAAGACGAGCCAAATCCAACGAAAAAAAAAACCATTTTCGTTATTAAATATGCCTATTTTTATTATTAGGCCAGAAATATAACGGGTGATTTTTTTGAGGTTAGGATTTTCATGCATTAGTATTTGACAGATCACGTGGGATTTCAGACATGGTGTCAAAGAGAAAGATGCTCAGTATGCTTTGACATTTCATCATGAATAGACTTACTAACGAGCAACGCAACGAATTTTCAGTGAATGGGCCCTAGAAAAGTTGGCAGAAAATCCGCTTTTTTATCGACAAATTTTGTTCAGCGATGAGGCTCATTTCTGGTTGAATGGCTACGTAAATAAGCAAAATTGCCGCATTTGGGGTGAAGAGCAACCAGAAGCCGTTCAAGAACTGCCCATGCATCCCGAAAAATGCACTGTTTGGTGTGGTTTGTACGCTGGTGGAATCATTGGACCGTATTTTTTCAAAGATGCTGTTGGACGCAACGTTACGGTGAATGGCGATCGCTATCGTTCGATGCTAACAAACTTTTTGTTGCCAAAAATGGAAGAACTGAACTTGGTTGACATGTGGTTTCAACAAGATGGCGCTACATGCCACACAGCTCGCGATTCTATGGCCATTTTGAGGGAAAACTTCGGACAACAATTCATCTCAAGAAATGGACCCGTAAGTTGGCCACCAAGATCATGCGATTTAACGCCTTTAGACTATTTTTTGTGGGGCTACGTCAAGTCTAAAGTCTACAGAAATAAGCCAGCAACTATTCCAGCTTTGGAAGACAACATTTCCGAAGAAATTCGGGCTATTCCGGCCGAAATGCTCGAAAAAGTTGCCCAAAATTGGACTTTCCGAATGGACCACCTAAGACGCAGCCGCGGTCAACATTTAAATGAAATTATCTTCAAAAAGTAAATGTCATGAACCAATCTAACGTTTCAAACCGATGAGATTTTGCAAATTTTATGCGTTTTTTTTTTAAAAAAAAGTTATCAAGCTCTTAAAAAATCACCCTTTATATAGCAGCCCTCGTAGTATATGCATGAGTAGTGTTCTTAGAGCAACGCAAAGTTGGATACTAAACAGAATGATATTTACAACCAACAGATTTATTACTGGGGGAATTCTCTTTTCTTCCTCTATTCGCCTCCAATAATTTTTGAAATCCTATAGAATCGTACCTAATTTCGGTCCCTAGTATTGCTTTCCCTTCCAGATGAGAGTGAGAAAGCGGTGAGCTAAACAGGTACACTGGGATCAGCACTTATACGGACGGTAGGAGGTATCTCTACACAAAACTAAATACCAAAATTGTCTTCGGACCACCATACTACTGCACTGTCTTCTAAGCGGAGATCGCAGCAATTAAAACCTTATAATTCTGACAAAGAATATGCTTACAACAAGATAATTACTTCTTAATAGATCTAACATTATATTTCCCAATAAACCTGCAATGGATTCTAGCACATTGTGATATTCCTGATAATTGTGGAGCAGTTTCATGGCAATCTCTTGGATGTTGCTGAGTTTTATCAAAAGAACGAGTTATATTAGAGAGGACACAATAAAGTGCGTGGATTTTAATACCGATGATTTCATAATGGGCTTCCTAACAGATAACCACTTTACCCACATAATTACCTAGTCGGTTAGATTCTGCAATTCGAATCATATTCGAACTTGTTGTTCGCTCTACTGGAAAAAGGGTAGGCGATAACATAATGGGTTGTCAAAATAAGTCTTGCGGTACTTTTATTGAATTTTTTTTTATTGAAATTGAAATGAATTTTTGATGACTCATGCCCAGCTCTTGACCGGTGCTACGGCTGCTACTATGCCGGTTTCTTTCGACCAATTCAGCGATTTTATCGCAATTTTCGACGACAGGCCAAAAACTTAAAATAATGTTACTTGCCTGAGTTTCAATGATGAAGGTTAATTTCAGTTATAAATACGGTGCTCCATTTCCCAAAAACAAAAATCTCAGCTTATCTCAAAAATTATAAAAAAAAACAAGTAAGGAAGGGCTAGGTTCGGGTGTCACCGAACATTTTATACTCTCGCATGATAAAGTGATAATCGAGATTTCATTATCCGTCATTTACATATTTTTTTATTTTGCTGTATAATTAATTAGAATTAAATTCTGAGAGATTTACCGATATTTTCGGTGAACAATTAGGTTAGGTTAGGTTAGGCACTGAGTTCTTCGTGTTCGAAATCAGGGACCTTCAAAAAATATAGTCCGATCACGACAATTTTTCCACAAGGAATACCTCAGATCAAATACCGTATTTGTGTAAAGTTTTATTCCGCTATCATCATTAGTTCCTAATGTAAATATTATACAGAGAAGGCATCAGATGGAATTTAAGGGGTTATATACAGTTAGGAGGTCGAAAAAAAGGCATTTTTCAAGAATTTTTTCTAAGCAAACTATTTGGTTTATTGATTTGAAACTTGGCAGGTATATTATGACAACCTTAAACTATATTCACATGTTTTTTTTTGCCAAAAATAATTATCGGGAACGTTGATATTGCCAATTTTGCAGAGGTCCGCAAAAAAAAGGCCTCTTGCGGTGAGCACGATATCTCTGGACTGGATCATCTAAAAAGCAAAAACCAGATAAATTTCATTAATATAAGAAATAATCTAGTGATTGATCGAAGGAATTAGCAAAAAAAAAATTTTTTTGAAAAAATGGCGTCTACTCAAAGCAAAAGGTTCGATTTTCGACCAAAATTGGTGTCTTTAATTGTTTCTAAAAATAAGAAATTTTCATCGGATGGGGAAATCCTTCCATTAAGTACTAAAAAATATAGTTAAGAAGCTTATGTAAAAATTTCAGACCGATCGGTTCAGCCGTTTCTGAGAAATCTTGCTCACCGACTTTGAAAACACCGTTTCGAGAAAAACGAGTTTAAAGTTTTGAAAGCACTTTACTTGTAGTCGGCGCGCCTTCACTAATGTGTCTATAACTTCGAAAATATTCGTCGGATCGACTTAAAATTTTGTATGTGTATAGGTAGGTAGGTATATATTAAGAAAACGTAAAAACAAAAAAATCGATTTTTTGAAAATCCTAACTGTATATAACCCCTTAAAGCAGCGTTATATTGGAAGAAGGCGTGGTTGTGAACCGATTTCACCCGATTTCGTACATGTCATCAGGGTGTTAAGAAAATATTATATAACGAATTTCATTGAAATCGGTTGAGTAGTTCCTGAGATATGGTTTTTGGTCCATAAGTGGGCGACGCCACGCCCATTTTCAATTTTAAAAAAAAGCCTGGATGCAGCTTCTTTCTGCCATTTCCTCCGTAAAATTTAGTGTTTCTGACGTTTTTTGTTAGTCGGTTAACGCACTTTTAGTGATTTTCAACATAACCTTTGTATGGGAGGTGGGCGTGGTTCTTATCCGATTTCTTCCATTTTTGAACTGTGTATGGAAATGCTTGAAGAAAACGACTCTATAGAATTTGGTTAACATAGCTATAGTGGTTTCCGAGATATGTACAAAAAACTTAGTAGGGGGCGGGGTCACGCCCACTTTTCCAAAAAAAATACGTCCAAATATGCCCCTCCCTAATGCGATCCTTTGTGCCAAATTTCACTTTAATATCTTTATTTATGGCTTAGTTATGACACTTTATAGGTTTTCGGTTTCCGCCATTTTGTGGGCGTGGCAGTGGGCCGATTTTGCCCATCTTCGAACTTAACCTTCTTATGAAGCCAAGAAATACGTGTACCAACTTTCATCATGATATCTCAATTTTTACTCAAGTTACAGCTTGCACGGACGGACGGACAGACGGACGGACAGACATCCGGATTTCAACTCTACTCGTCACCCTGATCACTTTGGTATATATAACCCTATATCTGACTCTTTTAGTTTTAGGACTTACAAACAACCGTTATGTAAACAAAACTATAATACTCTCCTTAGCAACTTTGTTGCGAGAGTATAAAAACACTAGAAACACCAATACTTGAAAGCTCAATGCCTTCTCGTTCGCCTCAATGAGCACATTTTCGTACTTCACATAATTACTTTCATATCGCTGCTTTACAATTTTAGCTCACATTGAGGCTAATTAATCAGTACACATTATCTATATAAAGATTATTTAATTTAATGCACGGCAATACTTTCCAAAAGCCACAATGGTTGGTACTAAATCGAAAGTCGCTTACCAACACCCAAAATTCGCTTATTTGCCTATTTGTGGCGCAACGTTTGTTCGCTTTGTTGTCATTGCGACTATAAAACTTATTGACGAAGGCTTATAGGCTTTTGCTGTTGTTATTATGGTTTTAGTTGTTGTCATCTGCCAGCTATTGCCATTTTTCAGGTATTATGCCAGTTGCCAATGCTAGTGTTACTGTTGTTGTGGCTGCGCTGCGATGCCGTTGAGCTCGTTTAAACTGCGTGGGAGTACAAGGTACCGCGTAGAGTGGTGCGCAGGCCGACAGCCGCCACATACAGTGCACGTTGAAGAGGGGAGGGCTTGCGCTTGAGCGGCTCGGTCAGTTTGTACGGCATGTCGCTTTCAAATTCACTTACGTGTCCACTACTCCTACTGTCTACTGCATTCCGCACTTTGCCATGCGCCACTCAGCGACGAAAACCGATCGAAACATTCATCCATCCACGGCGAGAGATGCCCAGTTTCCCGTTTCCAATTGAATCGCCACAATGGATCGCAAACTGATCGAATCGCCGGCGCGTTGGCTTGTTTGGCGATAGTCTGCGCTATTTTTACTATTTTCATATGTTGTTGTTGTTGTTGCTCTTACATTTATTTTATTTGTTTTTGTTTTTGTTTCTGCTGCTGCCCACTTTTTCTTCTCTGACCGCTGTCGTAAGTGTTGCTGTGGTTATTTATGTTGTTGTTTTGCTGTTGTTGTTGTTGTTGTTGTTTTCCATTCCACACCGAGTGACGCAACTCACAATTTGTGCTCGAACATTTGACCAAGATGGCAAGATGGCAGGCGGCGGGTAGATTGGCAAAAATGTTGCCGGAGACATCTAGCGCCAAGTCGACGATGTAATTTGCTCCAATTACGGCGGATCTGGTTTTTGCGGTGATGGACCCACACCAATGTGCGTCGCATCGTACCGCACTCCCAAATCAACGTAATTGCGGTGAGTAGAATAAAAACAAAACATTCCACACACACACACACACAAACATACAACATGGAACTTGCAACATGGCGCACCGTCGCTGCGGCAGCGCACTCACTCTCGATGCACGCAAAGTGTGTGCGCTCCCCCTTGCTACCGGTGTTAAGTGGACGGTGGCTGGTGGTTATCTGGCGCGGCCTAGTTGCGTGAATCTTTCGTATGACATAACTGAAAATGCAAGTCAAATCGCCGACGACGATAAATGTCGGACAGCAGCCAGCGCACCGCGCTAGGCAGGCCAGACAGCTTGGCCAGGCCTTGAATCGGCGCAAATCGCCATCGACGCACAGTGTTGTTGTTGTTGTTATTCGTGTTTTTTTCCATGCCCATTCATTGCGTGTATTTTTACTTTTATTACTGCATGTTAACGGCGCTGGCAGTTTTTGCGCATGCGTGCAGAATTTGTCGTTAGCAATTCAATTTCTGTGGCGCGCATGATTTAGGCAGTCGTCCGGTCGCCCAGTTGCTTGGCTAGTTAGTTAGTTAGTTGCGCATGCGCGTGGCACACCACTCTCGCGGCGGCTTCTCACCGCAGCTGTTCTCGTTTCCTTTCTTTGTTTTTGTTTTTTTTTGTTGTTAAAATTTGGTCTTTTAGTTTTCGTTACACCCTTCTAGTGGTCGCTGCTCGAGTTGGCCGTATCGCATGCAATGCCAATTAATTAAATTGACAACGAGCGGTGCGGACAGCGGCCGATAGAGGACAGCAGTCAGCGTATAGTCCATTGCGCCCAAGCGTTCATGTATTCACATATCTATGTGTGTGTGTATATCTATAAGGCAGCACACCCATATGCGCCATGTGAGTATATGTGAGTACTCTCGCTCACATGCAACTGATTCTGCGCGGACATGTTTGGCTGCCGCTGGGAGCGCCGGTGATTGTCGTAGCCCAACAGCAAACAAAAACAAATCCAGACGTCCGTTCATTGCACCCCAACAGACTTCTCCATTTCACTTTAGTCCATGTGCCGCCTTCAGTTGGCGAGGAAATGAGAGTGAAACTGATAAAATTAAGAAATTAATGGCGGACGCTCGCTCGCACCATTATCGACGCTTGTTTATATGCATCTGTATGTGTGTGTGTGTGCAATTGCGCTTGTTTGTGCAATGCGAAAAGCGGAGCGATTTAAAGTAGAGCAGTTTAAATTACTAACTGGTCGCCAGACTTGGTGGAAGTAACCAGTTTCACTGCTACTAAAAATGCTGATAGATGCTTCAAGCCATCGGTGTATCGCCTTCCCTCGACGTCCACACATAGATGATATATATGTATATTTGTATGTATGCTGTAATTCCAGTTTTAAGTGTGAGCATTGGCTTGTCAGCAGAAATCTTTGAAAATCTTATTCATTATAATAATTAATATGAAATCGCTTAAGGTTATAAGAAACAGGGACCACACTACATACGTATGTATGTATAATGAAGTTTTTAAAAAATATAAAAAGTCAACATTTTAGGCTAGGCTAGGTTGAGTAAACAGATTTCTGGTGAGATCCAAAATAACCCAACTAGAAACGCTTGTCCGTTGTGTTAGCCAGAACTTCTAGGTGTGGAAGAAGAAGATCACTGTATGTCGCCAAAATGTCTGCAGCCTGCCACAAGTGTATTGTGTATGTCAACTGAGATGCTGCAATCTTAGTCGAAAGTTTGACAAGTTTGAAAGTGTCTAGATGTTTTTACCTCTTCTTCCTTATTGCAAATTTGACAAGTTACGTCCCCCAAAATCTTTAGCTTCTCGGCGTCAGTGCTAATGGGACAGTCTCCTGTTTCCCTTACCCATAGATCCAGCGCACGAAGGCATGAAGTCAATGGACTGTTGCCACAACAATACATGAAGACAATACGTAACCGGAACGGACCCGGATTTTTAACCGCCCAAAGACTGTCAACTCGGCAGATTTTTGTCTTTACAACAACAGCAACATGGCAACAGTGTAATTCCTGCTCATTCCCACTCTGATGAAATTTGGGTGACGGTTCCATTCGTGAAAAAGTTTACTGCGCCTCTTCTCCAACGACTCCGCCCTATACACATACAAGTATATCTCAAGGATGTACGCGGAGAGGGTGCCACTAGGAGTGGGCTCCACCTTGCAGTAGTCCAAGTTATCAGGAATGCAATCAAAGTGATAGAAAATTTCAAAATGTTGCTACTATTAAAATAGCATTAAGTTACATCATTTAGCGAGTGTGGCTTTACTAAGCACTCTCCACCAGACAAATAGGCTTCTTCTTCTTTAGACACCGCTTATGCGATTATAGCCGAGTTAACAACAGAGCGCCAGTCGTTTCTTCTTTTCGCAACGTGGCGCCATTTGGAAATTTCCAGCGAAGCACATCCTAATTTTTGCATACATAGTAAGAGGTATTACTGAAGCACAAAATAAAAATTATTTTATATCAAAAACAAAATGGTGGAAATATCAACGATCCCGTTGATTGACATTTACTGCGGCCGTCAACTTCCTGACTAGGCTTCTTATCTGAAATGAAAAAAGGATTTTTTTTTTATGAAGAAGCTTTCATCAAGTGAAGAGATTGTCAAAATATTGAGTATGTATTCCCGGAATTTCTAAAAACTGCAATTTTTACCCTTGTTTTTTGACATCAAAATAATTAAACCATCGTTAAAATACCATTTTTCATCGGAAAAGCGCTCTCTCACGCACTTCAGAATAAAATTGTCTATAGAATACGCGTTAGTTCAAGTAAATTGGACAAATTAAAGTTAGTTATGAGGAAACGGGCCTCAAAGTTTTGCTACCTAAACAGCCGCTGCATGAAGTGCAGTGGTTCTGGGGCCTATTTCTTCGATAATATTCGGAGTATACCAATGAAACTTCAGTTCTATTTTTTTGAATAGTTTTTCAATTGATTTGAGCGAAAACAAAAAATGTTCATTTTTCAAAAATCCTAGAGGTATCTCCTCCCTTGATGTAGATAAAACCAGTTTCCACCGATAGCACTTTGAAAACATCTATTGAAAACCAATTATGTCCAGCTACTTTGTGAAATTTAGGATAAGGATAGGATACCAATTAGATTAGGAGGAAGACAACTCTTCCTCTTCTCCAATCAGTCAGTATAACATTAACAGCTCTTGGGGTTAGGTAGGTAGGTACATAGGTAGGGCTCAATTAGCACTTGATGTGCCATTTTGATACACTATTCGTAGAACCTCCTGTATTTGCTATTACGTTTCTCCTTCTCTCTCGAACCATTTTGAGGTTAAGGTTTACATATATATATTTTAAAGGTTTTTGGTTAAATTTATTTTTCAATTATGTGAACGTTGCCCTAAAGTCCTTAGTACTCCAAATATAATTTTATATATGTTAAATTACTATTACTACTGAACTTTTCTTTCCTTTTATCGGAACCAGTGCTAAGCACATAAGCTTTTGACATACTAGTGTTATTTGGGTGGTCTACAGTAGCTTAAAATATTCACCTAGGTAAAAAAATTTATTATTATTATTTTTCACAACTTTCGACGTAAATTCATTCAACAACAGTTCATCAATGAACTCAGCATGAAAATTTGTGCAACAAAGTTTTTCAGACGCGAAGCACCTCCAATAAAATTGTTGCTCGTTTTTTGGAAAAATTGGATATGTCTCAACCATATCACTAGAACAGCGCAGTAAGTTCAAAGTGGAACACAAGCAGTTGTTTGCCAGTTGGCTTTCAAGAAATGCGGAAATCCAACCGCCGAAGACTAACGAACCACAATGCGAGCTCTCACACATCGATTGAAACAACTGCTTTTTTGGGCAAGACAAAAGCAAAAATAGATTTGATGAGTGATCCTGCGTGTAGTCCTGTCTTGGCACCAAATGACGTCTCGTAAACAATAAATTGAGTGGTCATTACTTTCCGTGGTTGATGCGTGCCAGAGCACACGTTTTGAAGATACCTCAATAGATGAAAATGTTTATAAATCCCTAAAGAGAATATTTTGAAATCATAAAGCGTTTTTCGATAATTATTAATACATTTGTTTTTGTTCTCTAATACTGCAATGTGGTATAAAAAAACATCACGTACAGTTTTCCAGTTACATCAAAAAAAAGTCTCTTTGAAGAAATATTTGAAAAATGCCCTGTTGACTAATATACTGATAAAATTTAAAAATAAAAAAAGTTTTTACTTTATGTACGACGTTTATTATATCGTGTAATAATTACATATAACTATTGAACCTGTTTTGTAGATTTCCTTTTTGCAAATGGCGATTTTTTCTTGTATTCTCTATTACTTACTCTCATTAGGAACCGACAATAATCCCCCATCATTGCAGGATCCCAGCGGGCTTGATATCTCTGTTCCATTGTTAAAATATCTTGGTGGAACCTTTCTCCCTGTTCATCACTGACGGAACCCAAATTTTGTGGAAAAAAACTCAAATGTGAATGTAAAAAATGAATTTTTAGTGACATTCTGCAACCCATTCTTTGGTAGTTTTCCAGCAACTCGTCGATTAGTTCCTCATACGTGTTAGACTTTTTGTTTCCTAAAAAATCCGTGACAGTGCTTCTAAATGATATCCAGGCTTTACGTTGAACGGGGTTTAGTTTCTCTTCAAACTGCTTGTCCTTCAGAATTTTTCGGATTTGGGGTCCAATGAAAATTCCTTCTTTTAGCTTGGCGTCACTTAACTTCGGGAAAACTTCTTTGAGGTATTTGAAAGCTTCGCTATTCTTATCTAAAGCTTTAACAAAGTTTTTCATCAATCCGAGTTTTATGTGTAAAGGGGGCAGCAAAACCTTACGAGGGTCAACTAGAGGTATATTCTTGATGTTAGCTTCACCCGGCACGAAATCACCTCTTTGCGGCCAATCTTTTATTTTGTAATGTTTTTCTGTTGCTCTACTGTCCCAAAGGCACAAAAAACAGCAGTATTTAGTAAATCCCCCTTGAAGCCCAAGAAGTAGTCCTATGACTTTAAGATCACCACATATCTGCCACTTGTATGTGTTGTAGTTTGTGCAATTCAAAATCAATGACATACTTTCATAAGTTTCCTTCATATCAACAGCGTAGGAAGGTGGAACTGAAGATTTAGTGTTGCCATTATGTAGCAAAACGGCTTTTAAACTTTTCTTAGATGAGTCTATGAATAAACGCCACTCTTCTGGATTATGTTGATAGCCTAACTTCTCCATAACACATGCAGGATCAGTACAAAAGCAAATTTTATCTCGTAATGTAAAGAAAGAGGCAAACTCTTCATTACGGTATCTAAACGCGGTGACCTTTGTACCTTTGGCCAGTAAATTCCACTGCTGTAACTTTGACGCTAAAAGTTCTGCATGTTGTTTAGATAAGTTAAGATCACGCACTAAATCATTAAGTTCAGGCTGCTCGATCAAATGTGTTTTTTTCTTTTCTTCTTCATCTTCGGAAATCTGATACACAGGAGACTCTTTGCTTCTTTTACGAGATATAATATTCTCTTCTATAGCATCATCAACAGCACAACGTCCAAGTTCTGTATCTAAGTCCTGTGGAAATGGTGAAACGGGAATTGGTAAATTTTCGCCATGAGGAACGGGTCGTTTAGCTGAAGATATGTCGGGATATTGAATTTTGTGCTTATTTTTTTTTGAAAATCCACATACGTTTGTCATACAAAAATAGCAATCGGTAGCATGGTTTGTCGGCTCACACCAGATCATCGGAATAGCAAAAGGCATTGATGATCTATTTCCATTAAGCCAGTGGCTTAAGTTTGACATACAAGTCTGGCAACAAATATGAGGAGTCCAATTCCGATCTTGATTCACTATAGGAAAACCAAAATACTTGAGATATGCTAATTCAGTCACTTTAGTTATTAATCTGGCATGAGATTTAGGTGTATACAAAATGAATCAGTCGATGTATTACAACTACGTTTTCGTACTTTAGACATTTTAATCAAAAAATCTCACTTTCCACGGCTATCGCAATAAATATACAACTACCTTCAAGTTTTAAATTGATAAACAAGAAAGAATACAGATAAGACATTCGAGAAATGTCATAAATACTCTCGACTAACAAATAACTCAAAGTATATATGGATTTGGCGCAAGTAGAACAAAAAATTTACTTAATACTATGTAAAAAAATAATTTTGAAATTCTTAAAAATCTTACGTGGTACGGAATTTTTAAATATGAATTGATTATTAGTACACCTAATTTAATATAAAAACACCAATAGCCAATCAGTTGCATATTGGCTGTAGACTAGTGCTATCGGATCAAGGTTTGTAACGATCCTTTTGTATTTGTAAATTGTATTATAGTTCGATGCTACCGAAGTTAATGTTTTTTCACTGCGTCAGTTGTATTCGTAACGTGATGAGCTCAGACTATTTAGCCATATCCATCTATATGTCATACCATTTCTCACATACGTGAACTTGTCTGTTAGTTTTTTGGAATATCGGTCTGAAATTTGGCAAATATTCTGTTCTCACAAAGAAGCTGGACATTAGTCAGAATCGCAGATACCGAGCAATTATGACATACAAATATATGTAGCAACCATACTAAAACTCAAGTCCTTGTATGGAAAACTTTTTTATTTCAAAAAGTGTCTTCAAGAAATTTGGCACGGAATTAAGAAAATATAGCAGCAGTAGCTGAGAGTGCACACGAAGACCGTGGATAGTCGATTCGTCGCCGTTCGCAGCAACTCGGATTGACGTATGGAACCACTTGACGCATTTTATGTCGTGATCTTAAGTTGAAGTACAAATTATAGCTTGTGCAAGAAAAAAAACCGCTCGACCTTCCCAAGTGACATCGCTTCGCTCTATACGTTTTTGAAAAGTTCCAAAAAGATCCGACGTTTTCGAACCAAATTTTGTACAGCGATCATGCCTATTTCTGGCTCAATGCGTATGTAAACAAGTGAAATTGTCGCATTTGGCACAAAGAGCAACCTGAAGAGATTCAAGAGCTGCCATTTCATTCAGAAAAAACAAAGGTTGGTGTGGTTTGTGGGTCGAAATACTCGAACACTCGTCCGAATTCAAGAAATAAATCCCAAAAAATGTTCTTTCGAATTATGATAAACATTTTCCATTATATTTGAAGTTTCTGTGTTTTTTCTTGAACCTCGAAATGGATCACCCTTTAGTTATAAGTATATAGAACTATTTCTTTCCTACCATCATCATCAAAACAACTTCATGTAAAATGAGTTGTAGTTTTGTCGTTTAATTAATTAAGTTATAATAAAAGAGACAAATTTTATCTTCACTCCAATGAACTGCCCGCGCATCTACACTTCACCATGTGATTTCTAAAATCACTTCAACTAAAGGCAGTAAAATGCAAACTCAATGGTTTAATAACGCTCGAGAATTTACTCATTTTTTATGGGCTACTAAATGCCATATTTTCTCACCATAAAATCGCCATCATCATCCCAACTATGTCAAATGCAATATATTTAAATGTACTCACCGACACAGGCCGCATATGTTTCAACGCGTTTCGAGGTATGCCGTTGAAGCTTGTAGTTG
Organism: Bactrocera dorsalis; assembly: GCF_023373825.1. Taxonomy (NCBI): domain Eukaryota; kingdom Metazoa; phylum Arthropoda; class Insecta; order Diptera; family Tephritidae; genus Bactrocera; species Bactrocera dorsalis. Next base: position 86,092,532 of record NC_064303.1, read on the forward strand.
AGGCAAGTAATGCGCGTAGAATACAAAATGCGCAGCGAATTTTTTAATATGCATTTTCTGCATGCGCGCCGATAAAGATCGAACAATTTGAACAAATTTGATTGCGTTCGCAATGAAATCTCGATTTGTTCCCACATTAGATGTGTGCGCGCGCTTGCAGCTTCTAAGCCGAGCCGCGCCGTTGAACACAAAGCCATAGTCCATAGCACACAGGCGAGTGTGTGTGTGAGTGCAAGTGTGCGTGTATGTACTGCAGCGGGTATGTGATGTCTCAATTTCTTTTGAAAACCAGTTAAAAGCATCCGCCGATGTCGTTGCTTGGCTCTAAGACTCTCGGCAGTTCACCAACACTGAACGCCGCCTGATGGCTGTCCATTAGTTGTTGGTTGTTAGCTGCTGATCTAGCTGATACTTATGAGCGCAATAATAATTAAAATAATTAGCTGCCGTAAAATGTCAAATGAATTGCACTCCGCACAAGAAGTGCCTCACCAAAGTGGCGGCTTGAGTGGTGCGCGGTCAAGCGGCTGGCGCAGCGGACGAGCGCCTGGTTTCGATTTAATCCGCAGTTGGTAGTCAGCTGTGCGTTTGTTTGAATGCATTTCGAATGTAAAAACATGTGGTTAAGAAGCACGTACATATACATATATATACATACATATGTGTGGATGTCATTGCACGGCTTGCTTCTGCAGTTGACTTTTTGCCAAGCGTTGCCAAGCTAATAGTTTTTATTTAATTTCCTTTAATTTGATTTTAAACTTTCAATTATCTTCCTCGTCTGCTGCGCCGCTACACTTGTCACAAGCGATTCGCGCAAATTGCCGTTAACCGCTGTTGCTGGCCACTTTGACAAGCAGCGAAGCAACAATGCGATCGGACAATGTTGAGAAGATGTAAAAAATATTACCCACAATTAGCGCTGAATTGAGAAAACGACGCATTACCAGCAGACGAGTAATTATCATAAAAATGTGTAATAAGGTCGTATATGTTTGCGGCCGGAAATAATTTAAATAAGAAAAAAAACAAAAAGTAGACTACAGACTACAGTAATGTGCAGATCTTGACTACGGAAATCCCTGCCGAAACATCTCCGTAGATTTTGTCAATGGTTTGAATCATCATTGGCTTGAATGACAGCATTATGCTAGAGTGGTCACAACCGAAGAATTTCTTCGAAGACTGAGGCAATAGCTTGGAGAGTAAACTGTGCTAGATTTCTTAAAGATAACTCGTCAAATAGAAAAGTTTTCCACCCAAAGACTTGAGGTTGATCGGTCAGTTTGTATGGTAGCTATATCTTATTGTGATCCGATATCGAAGGTTCCGATAAATAAGCAGGTCCCTGATCAGAAAAGGATGTTTGCATTTCAAATCCATATCTCCTATACTAGGGGAATAGTTCGCGTATATACAGACGAAGAGGACGTACATGGTTAAAATCGGTCTGATTTCGTTGAGATAATTCCCTGCAATTCTTTTAATTAAGAAAACTTTGGCATAATTATGAGGAAGCTTAAAACACATTTTCCATGACGTTGTGACACTCTTATAGAGTATATACAAATACATAAATATATAAATGATCAGCATGACGAGCTGAGTCGATATAGTCATATCTCTCTTTTCGGTTGTATATACTCAGGTTATTCTCTCAGTTTTTCAGGTATCACTCTGTCTTTGCACACATATTTTTTTCCTCCAAGAGGCTGCTCATTTGTTTGAACCTATATTGGGCCACTGTAGCATAAAGCTGGCTTCAAATGCTTGTATGGGAAACCTTTTATTTGACAAGCTATCTTCACGAAATTTGGTATGAATTAATGTCCACAGCTATGTTGCACTTGAAAGGTCACTCAACTTGCCACCAATCGACATTGCAGTAGAAAGCATGGGAGGGAAATCAGCAGCAAGAGCGTTGGGTGAATTCCACAAGAACCTTCGGACATAGCTCAATAGGCAAGGGATTGGCGGGTATAATAGCCCACATATGCTCACGCCTTGTTTGGGAGAGAAGGTTTAAAGTCACACTATAACAGATAGAGGGAACACACGATTCACCAACAGAAATTTCAATATTTACGAGAACGGACTAAAAATGACTGAAGGAGAGGGCGCCGATATCAATTGCTCGGAGCTAGACTTCAGCCTTTCTGCTCTGGAATGTTGTTCAAACAGCTAATAACGCAAGAAACGGAAGAAAGAACATCAATATAATATATATAATAGCAGCAGGTAGACAGTAGATAAAGTGGTTGTAGGAAAGCGGCTGCATATATACTGGGTTCCAGACAATAAATCATGGAATTTTTGAAAGCGGTGGTCGATGGATCAGGGTGAGATGTAAGGACTTAAGGGCATGCTAGATCGCCAAACTGATGTGCAAGGGAGCAGAAGGAAAACACGAAAGCTTTATATTCACACAGTCTCGAAAAGACTGCAGGACGGTTGTTGGCAACCACAGATCATAAGTTGCTGGCATCACATATGAGCCGTATGGCCGTATGATTATTAACGATGATACATCTAGAAAGTGTGTGAAAGTAGGAAGTGTGAGATATGCTGAAACACCTCCTCTGCTTCTGAACGACTTTAACGACAATCGGCTTAGATATTTAGGAGCTTCGTAGTTCAAGGGACTGTATGAAATATCAGAGTTAGATATCAAGTCTCTATTAGACTTTGCATGAAGCGTTAACGTAAACTTTAGCCGTAATGTAACATATTCTATTACCCAAGGACATATACATATGTACATATGAGTGCGATCATTGTCATTTAAATTGACCGATCAAAATAAAGATAATGATGTTGAAAGTTGTTTATACTAAACTTTGTGGCTGGAAAGAACTAGCTAACCTGGTCGGATACGTTTTCATGATAACTTATAGTTCGGTGTAGAAACTCGGACCCTTTGAATGTAATAACAACTTTCGCAGCCATACACGTTGCGATGATGTATTCGGGCTCTATGCGCAAGATGACATTAAATGCCATGTTTGGAGTGGACCTTTGAAGTTTCTTTGAAAATATGGTATTTTCTAGAGCGAATAAAGATTTCATAGAACATAATGGCTTGTTTATGGTGTCATAGAGCGAGAGGACCACTTTCAGTGATAGACCCCACCTCTTGCCAATGTGTAGGGCCATCGATGCCTTGTTTGCTCTTTCTTCGATATTCGGTTTCCAAGAAAGCTTCCTATCCAGAATTGGCCCAAGATATTTAACTGTATACGACGGTTGCAGACGAATGCCTCCTTTTTGCGGCAGCGGGACCAGGGACCACCAGGATCTTATATCTTCTAGTAAATAAAATCATCTTTTAATCCCGGTTTTATTTGGGTTGATGGCGAGACTACTTTCACCTGCCCTATTTAGTACGACACTGAGATACCCCTGCGTCAACTCGTACATGGGACTCAGAAACTTTCTTTTGACTAGAGATGAGCGATATTGCGATTTTTAAATCACTGTAATTTTATATTGCTATTGCGATCGCAACTAAGTCGACGTTCGAACGTCGTTGTTGTTGTTGTAGCGGCAGATTCTGCCAATTTGACACTGTTTGGCCGAATAAAAGTCCGGGTCTGTTCCACTTACGTAGACCCGACTGTCATGGGAACGACGGAAACATTTTGTCGTTATTGGCGGCAAATTCTCTTTTGGCTCCTGTAACTCGAGTCAAGTTTTTCCGCCTTTCTTTTCACTACATTTTCGCAAATGTTGGAGTGGTTCGGCTGACACTAAGAGCGTATTGCATAGTTCATTTATATGTTGGTATGATGGTTTCACACATTTCTTAGAAGGAATTACCATTAGTGTGGTTGATAATTTGTTTGTTTAGTATACCGGCTTTTAATATTTTCAAGACCAAATAATTAACGCGAGTTTCCTCATCTTTGGGAAAATATTAAAAACGCGTAATTTTTTTATTCCATCATTTTTTCTGAAATTAATTAGTTACAATTCTTGTTTTCATCACAAAAAGCTTTAAAATTTGGTTTTAACAATAAGTAAAATTAATATTCCATTTTGATTATATTTCATCCACCACTTCAAACATCACACTTCACTTCTTTTCCTTGACCCTATCGCTATGACGAAAAATAGCATATACGATATATACAATACCCTGAAGAAAGTTGTTACTTTTCTGCTATTTGCTATTGTGATCGTAATTCACAGGTTCGAACTGCTATCGTAAATCAAAGGTTCGAACTGCGATCACAGTTTCGAACTGCGATCGCAATCGCAGTTCATAGAAGCGAACTGCTATTTATAAAAAGTGATCGCAGTTGCGATTTGCGATTTTTCAATCGCAGTGAAAAAATCACCGGTAGTGAAATATCGCTCATCACTACTTTTGACCATAAGTGCTACATCGTCTGCATTGACAATCAACCGGCAATCACCAAAGCTCAAGTTTTTTAAACAGGTCATTAACGGCTAGAATCCTTCGAAGAGGAGAGAGAATTCCACCGCAGGGGCTTCTCCTACTTACATTTCATCTAGTACGTGCATTCCGTTTCAATTACTCTATCGCACAAGAAACTGAAAATGAGGTGTTTGCGGCTTGATTAAAATCGAAGACCGGACGGAACACTTACGATTGCTTACAGTCGGATGTTATTGAAAGCTCCCTGAATATAAAGGAAGGTGCCAACAACGAATTCTTGAACCTTAATGACTTCCTTAAGGCAAAGCATGATAGTATGCAGGGCAGTATCCACAGACTCGCCTTTACAATAAGCATGTTGCGCTCCTGATAAATGATCCCTCGGAACGCACCTCCTTATGTACCAGTCTATCAGTCCCTCCAGAATTTCTAGTAATAAGGGTGAGAGGTTGAAGTCCTTGGCCGTAACTCTGACTCGTCTCCAGGTCCTCGCGATGTAACATAGTCCTATGCAGTTCGCAGTTACCAGTTGCATGACATCTTAACAATCGGATGCAGCTGTGCTCAGGAAGTGCACATCAAGAAGCATCCGAAGTGTATCTTCACCGCTTAGGGCCCACGATTTATTTGAGTCCTTAAGATAACTCATGACAGTCCTTCATTATTTCGCAGAATCTTTTCCAAGAAGTCCCTTAACTCCTGTCCTGTTTTAGACGCCGAGCTGAAGACTTCGACTCACCCGTCCATCGTATTGGTGGTGATTAATGAGTCTACTCCCTTTGTATTAGTCATAAGTCATATTTTTGGTAATTTAAAAAAAAACATGAAAGCTTTGATCAGCCTCTACATAATCTACAAGTATTAATACAACTTTTTTTGTCCGATTGATTTACCACAAGGAGCTTCGTTTGGAACAGGATCAACACAAGCAGACATTACTTTTAAAATTATTGTTATAAAAAAAAAATATTATATTAATTATTTAATGATGCTGATTTGTTCAATTGCAATTCTTTACTCTCTTGCATTTTTCCTAATTTCACGGATTGCATGGTATTTTCAAGTTCCTAAATCGTTGAAATTGAAAGAATAATTGATTACAGAAAATATTATTCTAATAGTTGGAATCTTGCTTGACAATAACATCTCAAGCAGGTCGAACAAAAGCTATTCGCTCAAATATAAGCGAATATTGAATATGTTATAGAGTTATGAGTGATAAACGATTGTGCAAAGCATAACCGGAAAGCAAAAATGCCAAGCTTGAAACGAAAGTGAATGTGCGTTTCGGCTTGTTTGCGGTGATGCGGTTCATTGTGATAATTAAGCGCTTAAGCTTAAGCACGCGGTCAGGGCAGACGTTCGTCAACGGGCGTGGCGCATTGGCAATTACGCTTAAGCGCATTTTCATAAATTACCCACAACGCCCTATTATTACTTTTATAACTCATTTATTGGTCACTCGCTTTGCAAAAGCCACAGCAGACTGCAAACACAAGAACACACACATACACATATGGTATATTTTGCATACGGTAGATAATGATGCATGGAAGCACTTTCATTTAACTGCTGAGGTTATTTGTTGGCCAACAAATGCATAACAACTAAGCTAGCCAGTTAGAGCGGGCTTCGATCTCCGACGGGGTTAGGCCCAGCTGCCAGCTCGCCACTATTAACAGCATTTCTTATATTTCGCACTGGAACATAGGGTCTCACTTAAACATTTTTCGTCGGTCTTGTTTATTATAACATTTTTAGTTCGTTCCACTATTTTCCGAATTTACCAATCTCTTTTTGTAAGAATCTCCTAAACTTTGTCTTGCAGCGTCCACTTTTTGACTTTCCTGGAAGTTCCAATCTTCTGTAGCATCTTTATGTGTGGCCTATCCACTTCCATTTTCTAAATTTGGTATAATAGGTCGTCATTTCCGACGAAATTTTTAACAAAGTCGTAAAAATTTCATATAATGAGGTCAGTTACAAGACTATACGTCTATCGCTTTATTTATTCTGGCCAAAATATCCTTAGGTAGGTAAACTCTTCGACATGAGCAACTTTAGAGTGCTTCACTACACAAACTACACAATGCCATCCGCATATGCGAGATCTTTAAGATATTCGGTGAAGTTCTAGTAAATTCCTCTTCACTTGCCATAAATGAGTCTGTGTAGGATGTCGTCAATAACAATAAATAAAAGAATAGGTGAATAGTAAACCTGCGTTCATTGTGATGTATTCTGAGAGCTCACCATTGTAAAGTACTTTACAGCTGAAGTCCGCATATTGCGCTTTGAATTCATGTAGATCTAAGCTTCTCCAGCTTGCCGCTGCTGACATTGGTCAGATTTTGACAAAACGAGACTTATTTTCATCACAGTTCTAATACTGAGAAGTTTCGCCTTTCTTTGGGAGAACGTCTAAATTATCATGTAGCCTGGCTTAGCGAATTTTTTCTTCTTCTTTTACTCTTCTACCAAAATTGAGCTGACAACTTGAAATTTGAGCTTAATAGCGTATTCTGGGCACACTTTCAGAGTCTCTTCCTGAATTCCATCGTATTCTATCAACTTGTTGTTGTACTTGTATAAACCTTTTATAGCTGACTTGATTTCCTGCAGCAATGATGGTGTGGATCTTATTCCGTTTTGTGTGCAAATCAGACTTGTTTGTGGTCTAGCTTTGACGGACGT